>NW_026866146.1:0-119143 GCF_026571515.1 Ruditapes philippinarum | reverse complement strand
ATTACTGTAGTAAATGGAAGACTATTCTAGAAACTTCTTTGTTAATATATATAAGGAGACATTTTTCATTACTCTTTACCTTTTAAGTCATCAGTTACTTTTTAAGTCATCAATATATTTGGAGTATTATTCAAATTGGATATTAAGTGAATTATTGGAGCTTGGATTTTAAAATAAATTATTCTTGTGGATTTTATTGTGGGAATTTATTCTAAAGTGTTCTTGGATTTAACTTGGATTTTAACTGTGCTATTCAAAAAGGATCATTCCAGGATCAGACTAGACATTAGATTTTACATTTTTATTTGGACTTCAGGTATTTGTAAACACAATTTGTTATTTTATTTTTCTTTAATAATTTTTCTGTAATAAATTTGTTATTGTTACAAGTTTGTTGCTGGCTTTTCTTTCTAGTTACGCCTGGCTCGTAACACTAACACGTACTTCTTTATAAATTATGAGTTTTTGCGATCTTGATAGTAATGACTGATATATTCACCAACATAATTAATAAGACCTGTTGACCTGATCCTTTTTAGTAGCTTGGAAGGTGACATTGAATATCATAATACTTCTTGCCCCGTTGGAACCGTATGGGATAAGCGTTTGTCACCACTGAAGAGCGAGGCCAGTCCGCACATATGTGCTGTTTGGCCAGGTCCAATACAGTATGCTGGCATATTTTTATTCATTTTGATATTCGTAAAATTCATAATGGACAGTTTCAAAGTTGGAAGCTAGACAGGTTCATTTAAAGGAACATTATGCCTCAGAAACGAAAACCTTTTCCGTCTTTAGCAAGAGCACATATAAACCGCGCCATGACAAAACCAACACAATGGGTTTGCGACCAGCATGGATCCAGACTAGCCTTCGCATCCGCGCAGTCTGATCAGAATTCATGCTATTCGCTATCAGTTTCTCTACTTGTTATAGGGTTTGTAAGCGAACAGCATGGATCCTGATCAGACTGCGCGGATGCGAAGGCTGGTCTGGATTCATGCTGGTCGCAAACCCATTATGTTGGTTTTGTCATGGCGCGGCTAATATGAGTTTTCCAACGTATAAATAATGGTTTAAAGAACATGTTTGATGTTTGTTACCAGGAAAAATGGCTTATTATGGGAAATAATTTGTCATAAAAGTAACAAAATATAAACAGAGTAGTATTTTGATTTCCATACAAAATGATAAATCACTATATCGGTACTAACTGCCAGAATGCAGTAGAAGCAAAAAAGGTTCATATAAATAGCTTATTGGTAATGTTTTGGAAACTTTATCGGGACACCAAATTTTAAAAGCTTTTCAGATATGAAAATAAAAGCATTTTGGGACATAATGGGCCTTTAAGAAAATCAACAGCTGCAGTCATGTATCTGGACGCAAATGACGACCTTCTCAACGACCTTGGGGTGAAACACTAAAAATATACTTACAAAGATTTGTATCTTATGTTCCTCTCCAAAATGCGATGTGTCATTCACTCTTAAGTAATAGTTTACAGGGTCAACATAGAACGCGTGAGTCTCAGAATCAGTTTTAATATCCGTCACAACAAACACCGGCTTCTGGGCGGTCGCTCTCACAACGGCAGCACGTGGCTGAAAATGTTCCGGGGGGACGGCGAAGTTACGTCTGTTTCGACGGCGTAATGTGCGTTTTTCGCGGAAGGTCTTCCTGCTGTCCGGTAGGTCTACGCTTCTTTTATTAACGGCAGGGTGAACTGGTTCATGGACAAGATGAGTGATATGAATATTATGGCCATGGGGTATCAAGTTTCTTAACTGATGCTGGTTGTGCTGAACACCAGTGTTTGCCGTTGTCAGGTGGACTTGGTGTGGCAATCCGCTGTGCGTGTTTGTGGCTGATGAAATACCTCCGGTAGGGGAAGTTGGTTGTGCATGGGACGTTATAACTTTAGTTTCACTCGTCATTTGCTGAGAGTTCGGCAAAGAATGAACCCCTGGCACGTGGCTGGATAATACGTCATTTCCTGTCATCCGGGCTGTATGTGTTGGCACGTGATTAAATGTATTGGAACCTGTATTGGTATTGTCTGAAAAAATATACATATTAAATCTAAAGTAGTAAAGGTTTATATTGAACAAAATACTATATTAAAGAAACATCACGTGACGTCATGATGTAATTATTTCTGAATGACATTCTAAAATTTGATTGATTCGCTATAATAAAAATACAATGTAGAAGCAAATAGCTATGGCGGCTAAATATCTGAGCTCAGCGTCTTTATACATTTTTATAGCATTTTTACGAGATGTTTGACAACATTTTGTACTCCGAATATTACATAAATAACAAATAATGAAGTGGTGTTTGAACATCCGTCTTAAATAGGCAGACGACATACTATCTAAAGCATTTTTTTTCTACAATTTGTCAGAATTTACTTTATAAGAAATGAGCCGCGTCACGACAAACCCAACATAATGGGTTTGCGACCAGCATGGATCCAGACCAGCCTGCGCATCCGCGCAGTATGATCAGGATCCATGCTGTTCGCTTACAAACCCTATAACAAGTAGAGAAACTGATAGCGAACAGCATGGATCCTGATCAGACTGCGCGGATGCGCAGGCTGGTCTGGATCCATGCTGTTCGCAAACCCATTATGTTGGTTTTCTCGTGACGCGGCTCAAATGAAAAACATGGTAAATTAGTTTTCTATATACATGAACATTGCATATATATGTGTGATTATATATTGTAATATAAAATCAAGACGATACTGCTATTTGTTTATCAAATCATTGTAAATATTCTAAAGATATAATAAATCGGATTGATTATTCAAATTTTGACTATATTTTTGAAATTTACTGACAAAGAACTTGTATTTTTCCATCATTGCCTCGGTCTAGTTTTGTTAACATAAAATGTAAAATTCATTCATCATATACCACATGTAATAAAATAATAAAAAAGCCTTAATCAACAACGCACAACAGTGTTGTTATTTTATGGTTTTGTAGAAAGACACGTAGGACTATGTATTTGTTAATTTGTAGATCAGTTTTGACATCCAACCAAGATTATATGTATATTTGGTGTTACTTATAATACGAAACTCATATATGAGCGATACGAGCGCTCGTCAATAAAACGTTAAAATATCGCCGGTTTGCAGCATGTTTAAGTTTCAACATAACGTTGTGCATGACGTAACGTGTATATCAGCACGTCGGTACGTTGAATTTTACGGTCCCGAACGTAGCAATAAAATCGGAAATGACCCGAAATAAACCAAAGAATTACCGATACGCTGATGTAACGCAGAGTGAAAAGTTATGTACACCCCAGGCGATTTTCCCCTACATTAGCAATATGTCATGACTTGGCAATTAATGAGCCATTCCCCCTTTAATCATTTTACGGTTTTATATAACGCAAAAATAGCTGATTTATATAAGTTTAAACAATGTTTTTTGTTTGTTCGATAAAATGTTTAACATGTTGCTTAGGGTTAAATGTAACTTTTTATATGCTTTTTTCCTTCTGTTTTTAGAGAATCGCATGTTGGTATAGCGGCGTATACATTTTATTATCTATGAATGAAAGGGTCAAGGGTAATAAAATGCTTCACGATAGGCGAATACTGTCGCTATTTACAGTAAAAATCCATTTTTACATAATTTATAAGGAAAAAGATACTTTTTAAAACGTAATAGGGTTTTTTCTTTAACCCCAAGAATAGCATATATTTTAGTAGAGATAGGACGTTAGCGCGTTCGAGTTGGTGTTATGTCACAATTGAATTTCATAATTTAATTTTGGCAAAAGAATATAAAATATAAAATTGTTTCCTTGCCTCTACAAGTTATAATTAAAGGAATGAAGCAAAGTCTAATGAACAGAAATTTTAACAGTAAAAATACAGGGTGTTTCATAATATGTGATACACTTTCAAATAATTGTTGCTTTACTGATTTTATAGCTACAAACAAAATGCTTATACCAAAATAAACTAGACACTTCACCATTTTGAATGCGACGTAAAATACGGGAAAACGTTAACGTCATGCCGTCATCTATGACGTCATTATTATCTGTTATTTTCGAGATGGCGTTGTCTATGGAAAAGTGTCAAGATATCATAAAATTGTACTATGAACTCCATTCTATCATATCTGTAACTAGAAGAATGAGGAAAATGTACCTTGCCGATAGAAGGGTGACAAGGCTACAAGTAAGCAGAGTAGTTAAAAGATTTGAGCAGCATGGAAGTGTACTTGACCAGAGACACAGTAACCAGGGCAGCCCTAGGACCAGCCGGAGTGACGAAAACGTTGCAGATGTGAAACAGGTGATAAGTGAAACACCACAAAGGTCTGTAAGAAGAATTCTCTCTGATATTTCAAATTCCTCAAGTGTGACAAGTGTGTACAGGACTCTAATATTTGATCTCAAACTAACACCTTATACAATACTTGTCAGCGCTCCAACATTTGAAAGACAGTGATGTCAACCAACGCTTTGATTTTTCCGTTTGGATGACAGATCCCAGTCCTTTGGATTTATTTCTTTTGGGCTATCTCAAGGACAGAGTCTACAAAGTGCAGACAAAGACAACAGATCAGCTTAAACAGTCCATAAGATGTTAATTAAATAAGAAAGATTACTAGTGACATGTGCAATAATGTGATGGAAAACTTCATGAAACGTGTGGAGATGGTGCGACGCCATAATGGACGTCATTTTGAGTATATGCTATAAATGGACCCTGTTTTTAAGCGTAGCCAAAATATATTATTGGTATGTTAAATAAGGAAAAAACTACACTTTTATAAATGGACAGCATTCCCTTTAATATGGTACATTTTTCATTATTACTGACATTCTTACATAAACGAGACATTTGATTAAAAGAGTATCACATATAAGGAAACACCCTGTATGTTGTTGTCATAATCATATGATAGATTCTCGAAAACACTGAACCATAAAGTGCATGTCTCTGTTATTCAGCGCACTTGAACATTGTATGTTAACATAATAAATTTTGTATACAAAATAAAATGCCCCGACAAAATTTGCTATATTACTATATTAAGTTTATCAATAATTTCGTGCATGTGTCACAGGGTGAGAAAAATGTGCAGCCTGACCGGGACTCGAACCCGGGACCCTCGGAATACCGTACCGCGGCTCTACCGACTGAGCTATCCTGCCGCTTACACATCCTCTCCCCTATATAGTGAACAGTTCTGAACCGTGACATACTCCCCTGCTATATTGAAATTCGTCCTCGAATTTCACAGAGTTACAGAGCAATGTAAATTAAACTCTGAGCTTTATCAGTCACGGTCCCCCGTTGGGCGCCAAATGTCACAGGGTGAGAAAAATGTGCAGCCTGACCGGGACTCGAACCCGGGACCCTCGGAATACCGTACCGCGGCTCTACCGACTGAGCTATCCGGCCGCTTACACATCCTCTCCCCTATATAGTGAACAGTTCTGAACCGTGACACATGGAATTCGCGCTCTTCAGGAACGATACAAACATATATCTTATTACAGGTATTTTGGAAGTTTAAATGCCCATTATGCCTCACAAATGCTGTCTTATTTTATTTCTCAAAAGCTTTTCAATTTTGGTACACTTTGATAGTAGCCAAAAAGTTACTCATTAGCCAATTACGTTAACCCTTTTTTCATCTGTTGCTTTTTGGCAATAAATACAGTTATAGAGAATTTGCACTTTTGTAGGTAAAAAAAAAACTTCTTCGTTTACATTTTGATATTCTGATGACAAATAATTTATCGCTATTTTCTTCAGGTAACATGCATCAAACATTAACATTCTTTAAAGCCATTCTTTCAGCATTATAAAATTCATGTTTGTCCTTTTTAAGAAGTAAAAAAATATATTTACTTCTGAGGCATAATGTTACTTTAAGCACAAGGTCATGGGCTCGAATCTTATTATTAATAAGAAGCCGACCAACAGAACTGCTTGTCAAGACAGTAACCTTGAAAATAATCTTGGGACAAGCTTTGTTTATATTTCATATCAACTGAGCTAAGACTCAACTTATCTTTAAACTTTATAATAAATGTAAATAAAAGCAATTGACCTAAATATTTGGTGCAATATTGGTGATAATATTCGTACAAACAGTAAATCTCAAAATTTATTGCATGCAATGCTATTTTTTTAAAGTCGTTGTAAGAAAATGCTGACTTTAAAGAAATTTGCTTTGCTTGTTACCATCTAAGGATTAGTCACTAGGAATGCACAGGAAACAATATGGTTACGCAATTATCTAGATTTAAACAGCTATTATTTAATTAAAAAATGTTTTAAACTTGTATGTCCAAATGTAAAGGCGCGTCACGCATTAGAAACGTTTAAACATTACTTTTACATGATTACACCGCTCTTTACATTGTAATTTAAAAAAAAAGTTCCGTCACACTTTTAAACGAATGAAATTTGCGCTAGAGCTTTGTTCTGAAAAGGGAGGTAATCTAGTTGTTAAATTAAATAAATCTTACCATGAGTTGTCTTCCTGTCATGATGCGTTACCATCGAAACGTCGAAATTTTCTGTTGTTAACTGTAATGGAACAATCAAAAATAAAATATTGATTTTAATTATATTAAGATGATTTATGGGTAACCACGTTGTCAAATTGTGTCTTTATTCTAGAATGATTTAAAATGTTTTACTATTCAAACAAAATCGGACGCTTTGCAATACAGTAGTGTTTACTTGATCTTCGGATTAATATTGTAGAACAAAAAATAACCATTTTCGAATTTAAGTTATCAATAGAATCAAATTATTGGGGAACAAGATCGTTTTTTAAAATTTGTATCCAAATCGAAAACATTTTACATCGTACAATACTGTACAGAAATAAAAAGCAACACAACATCCCACTAATAAATGATTTAAAAGAGGCCTTCCATAAGAAAGGAATAATTATTTTAAACTTGATTGTATATTATTAATACAAACCTTTTCTGGATGGAGTGATTTCTGCGTCTGTTCAATCAAAACCTTTAGGTATATAATCTCTTTTTCTGTCTCTTCATGACCATGTTCTGAGGCCAGCTCTTCAGCGGTTTCCGCAACGACCTTTGACCCTTTTTCTGCATCATGGCTGATGTGTCCGACAAGAGACTCGTGCTCGGACTCTATGTGGTAAGCATACGGGGTTCTAGAGTCTGAATATAATGTGATAAATTTTAGTACCATAAAACAACTGGCTCTCAACTGCGTGGTTCCTTCCTTACAATAATCGTTCTTAAAGTGTATAAAGCTATATATAATCGTTCTTAAAGTGTATAAAGCTATATGTAATCGTTCTTAAAGTGTATAAAGCTGTATAATTATGTCCTGCAAAAATCAATGTTTGAAAAAAGAATACATTAAATTTCGTGTTGTACCTCCAAAATGCTTGTATGAACAAAAACTATGGAAGTAAATTGCCTTAAAAGCGAATGGCGGATGCACGAAATCATTTGCTAAACGGATAAAAGCTTACTTGAAACAGTATAATGATATTTGTTGTGGAACATTTTATTCTGTTTACGTACAATGTGTGTTAAATAATAGAAACATTCTATATTACAACCCTCTTGACCTTTTGAGTACGATACAAATATAATTTATTGTTGAAATATTTAATATTTTTTTATATTAAGATTTTTAAGCGTTGTATATTAAGCGTTTTACTCTTTAAAGACGCACTGAGCCTTATAAATGACTTTTTTCTTTGTGAAGAATAAGCAAACTTGTGTTTAACAATGGCGTAATAATGAACGCATAATTTTGATGTAAGATACTAATCACTTGAAGAGTATAGCGCTTAATGTGAAATTATAATGTAATAAATGTAGCAAAAAGTAAAAAAAAAATGTATGTTGACCTATACTAGTATGTATGAGGTGACTTGGTCAGAATTTGGCGTTTCATTTAGGTGGTGATAGTGTTGGTAGTTTTTACTCCGGATCACGTCGGTAAGCCACACTGAATTCACCATGGCACAGTTGAAACACCGCATCGTTTCTGGGCAGACTGTCAAGCAGTTTACCAGTACTAGTTGCCTTCACTTTCGCATGGAACTGAAACTTCTGTACATGCCAGAGCAGAGGTACAGTGCGAATGACCTTAGAAAGGATTACATGATCAATAACAACGAAAGTGACCTGCACCGTCCGGGAATCGAACTCGGGTCATCAGATTCACCGTCCAACGCTTTACCTATTGAGCTAACCGGACGGCTACTCATTTCATTTAAAAGTAGTCTATCATTTATATAGATAGCTATTTATTTATTGTATTATTATTTCTGTTTTGGCAGTAATCACAATGTTTAATATATCTAATATCTAATGAAATTTTTTACACAAAATTTAGTAACAGTAAAGTAATGTTCTGTTATCTAATGATAGATACCCGCAACAGTTATACGAATACTTTATGTCTCTGCTATTTAACAGATATGAAAATTGTTTATAAACTTAATAAAATGCTCAGTAACAAAATGTTATTCTCCCTTTTTTGGAAGACATTACAGTAATAACCGTTGAGCAATGATTTTATGCCGCCTGCTCCATTCGTTTTTAAGGAAATATGCATATTTGAGCCGCATCACGACAAACCCAACATAATGGGTTTGCGGCCAGCATGGATCCAGACCAGCCTGCGCATCCGCGCAGTCTGATCAGGATCCATGCTGTTCGCTAATAAACCCTATTATAAGTAGAGAAACTGATAGCGAACAGCAGGGATCCTAATCAGGCTTGTCTGGATCCTTGCTGGTCGCAAACACACTATGTTGGTTTTGTCGTGACGCGGCATATTTTGTTCCATACAGCTATCATTTCATTTCTTTTTGCAGCAGCAGATACATATCTAAATACACTTTAACGTTGCAGTTCTATTGCACATTCAAATAAGGCTTTGCATATCAGTGACACGATATCTCACCCAATTACATTACATCAATGGTGGGGTGACAACTTAAATCTGCGTGCCTCCAGATGTGCCAAGGTATATAAAGAAATTCAAACTTGAAGAAAATTGTTCTAAGATTTTAAGAGAAGTAAAAAAAGATTCAAAATTCAAGTAATATTTTAAATGTTATGTGCGATTCAAGACTGGTTTACTGTATCTATCACCATATTCTACTGTGTGACTAACGCAGTAAGACTATTTTTGCATATTTTGATCTTCTTTTCTGGTAATGTCCGTGGATTGTAAGGCTTTAATTACTTCCTTTGTTCACGTCACACTATTTTTTTCTTTTAAATACGTACAGTGTCAAAAAGTTCTAGTAAAGGAAATAAGCATGAATCTGGAAGCATGCCGATTACATGCTGGGGTGACAAATCTTTGAACTATACCCCGTTAATGCTTAGAACCAAGCAAGGAAAGTGCAATCGGTATCTCTAGTTATAATGGTCTGTAATTTGAAAAAAACTCGCCGGGATTCGATCCCACAGAAGTGAGGATCGAATTACTCAGAATCAGTTACCCGAGGGATTCTCTAACCCGGGGAAGGTTTAAAGCTGCATGCCTCCAGATGAGTCAAAATATTTCAAGAAAATCAAACTAGAGACAAATGTACTTAAGATTTTAGAAAAGTAAAACAGATCAAGATATACGAGCTTGACGACTCTATTGTTTTATAATTAATTGAGTAACAGACTTTGTCTACGATATTTTGGGACAACCCTCGTATTAAGTACTAATTTGCATATTATGAGCGATTAATAGCTGATATTGCAGTATTTATCACCATATATCTACTGCGTTTCTAACGCAGTACTTAATGGCTATTTCTGCATGAATATCTTGATCTTTTGACCTCTTGTTAGTAATTTGCGTGGATTGTAAGTGCCGTTTTTAATTTTTAGATTACTTTCCTTGTTAACTTCACAATACTTGTATTTTACTTTTCGATACATTTAAATTGTATGAAAATTAGCATGACAATTACCAAAGCCAAACTATGTTCGGGTTTTCACTTTTTCGCTTCGAAAAGGACAATAGAAAAGGGCGTCAATACGACATAGTAAATCCATTAGATATGTCGCATTTTGCTGCAAGAAATGCGAAAACAAAAAGTTGTGAGTTCGTTTTTAGCATTGTGGCATTTTCGCTTTGCTGCATTGTCGCATTTTTTTCTTTGCAGACGAATTTTCTCCATGCAGACGAATTTATGCGAAGAAGCGCATGCGCACATCAATGCGTACGTGTGAAAAAATGAAAATGAAACAATGCGAAATTGTGACAATAAAACAATGCAAAAAAGTAAAAATGCAATGATGCGAAAATACTGAAAAGGCAAATATTCAAAAATGCAAAGACACGACAAATAAAAGGCAAAAACACTACACATATTTTTTTCCAAAGAATGCGAATACTGTACATTTGGTTTGCCGTATCTTCTTGCTTTCGCATTTGCTATGGCAAAATAGCAAATATACAATATGGCTCAACGCAGCCTCCATAAAATATGCACATATATATAACTAAATGACATACTGTACAATATCAAGTTATATATTTTTAATGGATGTTTGACAGATAGCTATCACAATTCATACACTATTCTTGCTATAAGATATGTAGCGTCGGTGGTGTAAAGGTTAGCATGGTTGCCTTCCAAGCAGTCGATCCGGGTTCGATTCCCGGCCGACGCACATTTTTTTTTAGAATTTAATTTATTTGCACAGTAATCAAAGCAATTCATAGCAATGATGGAAAATTGTTGTTTTTTCATAATTTAATTAATTTGCACAGAAATCAAAGCAGTTCGTAGCAATGATGGACAATTGGTACTTTGCATGTTCTGTTTCGATCTGTTTGATAAGAAAAGAGAGGAGAATCAAACCGTAAAAAAGATTTAACATGAAGGTTAAAACATATTGCTTTTTTTCAGAGAAATCAATAAACATTCCAATTTACCTGCAACTCCAAATAGCGCCAACATCAGCAGATTGAAAAGTGTCAAGCGAAATAACATGGTTGTCCAGCAATTCCGAAATACGCAAATACGAACAGATTGCTAAGGTCAACGAAAACAAACTGAAAATTATGTTCCTCTGCTTTTCTATCTTAAAGTTTTCCAATACACTATGTATATAGTCCACCCTCTTTTAAAATCTAAATTTAATTATTATGTCACTCCGTGTATTGCGAAATTGTTGCTTTTATTATATTAGGCGAAATTCACTATTATTCCAATTAAAATTCACATGTTTTGGTAATAAAGAAAAAATCAATTAAGAATAACAATGTTAACGTAATATCAAAGCTCGACTATATTTTATTGCTTTAAAAAAAAGAAAAAGAAAAAGTTTGTTTCAATGGTTTTCCATTTTGTGTTAATTTCGGACGCTGCAGTAATCCATCGTTTGCAAATATACAATGTAGATAATAAAGAAAAACTCATGTATATATTTCGGCGGATCTTAAGATAAAATTCACTCTTGTTATCTTGCCCGTTTAAACATACATACGAACAGCTGATTATCAGCTCACCAAATAGTTGAATTTCTATGTAGAATAATCCATACTCGTATTAGCCACGAAATTCATAATAATTTGCGTTCAAAAACACTGACACCGTTCCATTTTCCTCCCTCGTACGTTTTTATTTTCCGACCGGTATTTTTCCGTAATAACTGTAATTCCTAAAAAAGATAATGGCGCTAAAAAGCACGCTTGTCGGTAGATCAATGTAAAAATACAACAAAACTATTAATTTATCGTCTGTTATGACAGTATATTGAAAATTTTGAAATTCGTTTGACATAAATTATGAACTGTATAACGTTATCTAATTAAGTTTAAATCGATTATTAAAGCTCTCGATAAATCAAACGTTTAAAGCTGTCACAAGTACTTCCGGTTGAGTGGATAGCATGCCGACAGCCGGTGTGTATTGAAATACCCAGGGGCTGTAAAAAAAGGGATAGACAAATTAGTGTAATGGTTTTTAGTCATAACTATACGGTTAACCATTTCCTTATTAAGTTAATATATGATTACAAATATTATAATATTACATTTGACTCTAGAGTCAAACCACGCCTTGAGACATCTTCGGAATACTCGCCTCCCATCCATAGAAAATACGACTGCTATTTTACTACATGAAAAATTTTAAACTCGAAAAAAAAATCTTTTGAGACCACATTTATCAAAAACATGTTTTACTCAAACTAGCCTCTATTACCGTGATAGACTGTAACGGTTATTTAAATTTTTCGTGCTTATAAACGAAGATCTAGATTTTGAATAAGCATCCAAGGCAGTTTTTTTATACATGTGGATTTTTAAAGTTTAGAAGTGTTCAGATTGATATTAAAAAAATCAAATTTTTCAAAATCAAGACAATTTTTCTACATTAAATCGTAACGCGTCACTTTCCTATATTTCAGTCGCCGGACGAGTCCTTTCATCTATTTATAGCTATTTGTATTTTTAAAAGGCTTTTCAAACACTATTTTTAAAACACACTGCCAAACGTGTATATTTAATATACTTGTTTTTTCCGGTTTCCTTACCGACATTTTAATTTTACTCGATCATCTAAACTTTTTATCACTCTGACGCATAAACAAACACTTTAAAAGAATGATAAACACAGTATTGAGACGTACAAATGTATGGGGAAAAAAGAAAAGACAAGAGAAAAAGAATAAAAGAGAGGAGAAAATACAAGTAAAAAAAAGTGAAAAGATAACCAACATTTTATTTTATTCTTTTTTTCTTTTGATATAAGCGACATACCTATATAATTCGGAAAGGTAAATTTGTGGGCCAGTATAAATAAAAACTATTTGATATAAGTTAAAATATACATTTCACAATGTTTACTTTAATAAGATACAATATTCATATATGTCGGAGATAAGCTGGGCAGAGACAGAAAAATGCATTTTATAGACATTTAGTTCTCATTGTTTTTATGCCGCCGGATTAAAATGTTAATCCGTACAGCCTGACCAGATTTGGATACTTGAAGTTTGCATTTCCATGTTTATAGTCAACAGTTGTTGAATTAATAATTAATTCAAATAAATTAAGCGGATTATAATTCATATTTCTTGAGTGTTTGTACTATAAATATTTTCATTGATAATTAGATGGGAGCGGTGACTTATACTGGTGGCTAAATCAGGGATAATATATGCCCGAGCCCCGTCCCACACTTTAGGTATCCTTTTCAAAAGAGCTCCGTGAGGTGGACTATTCGTAGTAGTGGTCGTTTACAGGTCGCGAACAGTGCTTGCTGAGGAACTGTACTCAGTGTAGCTGTTGCTTTTTAATTACCTGATACAATAAATAAAAAATGCGTTATTCATTGTAAGACAAACACATGGTGACATGATATAAATTTATTTGTTATCTGATTTTATGTTCGTCTTGCAATATATTTTAGTCCTTCCGTGTCCAGTGTTTCTGTCCGTCTGTCCGTTTACCTCTGTTTTTCTGTCTACCCTGCTGTATATTCGTCTTTTATCTGTCTTTTATCTGTCCGTCCGTCCGCCTCTCATTGTGTGTTCGTTTTTGCAAAAAATGATATGACATTTTTGGGTTGTTAATAATACAGATAATTTCTGTTGTCTGTCCGTCTGTTGTTAGTCCTGATTTAATTCATATAGAATTCTTTGAAACTAACTGAAATTATTATCCTTATCTAGCAAAAAATTTACACTTTGTGATGGAATCTGACATGGAACCAGCATTTTCTTCGGATTTGGGGCGCTTATGATTGAAAATATCAAACTACACCTTCGTTATTGTACAGTTCCCCGCACAAACACACGCGAAAAATAGAAGCTTCTGATGAATATTAGGTACACAAAAAACTTTTTCAGAACATGCATGCCCGAATCTTAAAATTCTAGTCTGAAAAAATCTACTGAGTCAATTAAGCTTTCTGAAGCATTTCAAGTCATCGTCTATCACATTCCGCCTCATTTATACCGTTATATGATATTTAATAAACATATTGCATTTACGTTTCAACTTTTCAAACCATGTCATGTTAAGTGTAACCACTGGGTGGCGGCCGCTCTTCGATAATAACCCCGGACAACAGTACATTAATTCATAATGTAAAATTGTGGGTTACGTTGAACTATTTGCAAAAGTTCATATTGTACGTCATAATATTTCACAAATCTTGTTATGATTTTAATAAAATATTTAAACAATAAGGACGTTCTTATCTGTCACCTCAAGTACTTTAACTTTTGAAAGATTAAATCGTTGACAATATAAAGATTAAAGTAAGTACGTTGGTTAACACGGTATTGAGGGGGTACACTTGTACGAAAACCGCAAAAATGTTTTAAGTTATAGTAAGGAAGAATAGGTTTATTTAAAAAGTAGAATATTTAGAAGAAACTACCCGTTAAGTTTACCCATCCTTGAATTAAGAAAATGCAGCTAATTTTTCAGGACCATTTTATTTTTCTTGTGTTTGAGTTCATTGCGCCATTCACATTGGCATGCATTGTTCATGTCCAATACTGACAGTTAGAAAATGTTATATTAATAAATATTGAGGATATGCTTATTATATTGTTGATATCATATTCACGGAAGCATTTTGTATGTTGTAACACAGAAACTTAAATTTGTAATGTTATTATATAAGATTTGAAAATATGCATATAACATCATTTATGTTACTTTTAAGGAAGCGATTAGTTTGTTGTTGTTTTCAATTTTGAAATTTCAGTGTTGAATAAGTTTCTACAGTGATGTGATAAATGGAATTACTCACATTTCAGGCAATGTTGTACGAAGCTTTAGTCTGAGCAAAGCACTATTGCCTTTGATGTTAAGGCTATAATATTTATTTCTTATTTTGCAAATAATAGCCATAAGTGAAGATCTTATATATGTTTTGTTTTTAGTTTAGATCGACACGCACCTTGGTTAACTATTCAATAATATTTTGTGTGTTTTAATATAAACATTATTATGAACCATTGTATACATGTTATATTCCAGTTAATATGATATATTTCGATGTGAATGGTACGGAAGTATAAAGTTTTGTTTTTATCGATCAATGTCTTAAAGCAATGTTGTAAATTAACTTTTGTCTCGTGAGTAATTGTTTGCAATATTCTAGTTAAAATATTTGTATTGTTAATTGAAAACGTATTATTTGCTTAGTAAACCTACAAGCTAGATAATTATATTTCCATCCCAAATTATATTATCAAAGATGTTTTATAATTATTGTGATCAATTCTAGGATTTTGCCTTCGGTTACATATACTCCATACCATGTTAAAATAATAAAATAATTGTAACTTTTTCAAAGAATATGTTATCATTTATTACGATTAATATCAATCTGTACTGGCACCAGTCAAGAAATTATATCTTAATGTATATAATGGTGTAATGGGCCGGTGGCCAATATCAATAAATAAATTGTCATTGCATTGTTTGAGTTCATTGCGCACTACACATTGCCATGCAATTTGAGTTCACTGCATCCTTCACAACGTCATGCATTATTCGAGTTCACTGCGTCCTACACATTGCCGTGTGCTGTTTGGGTTCATTGTGCCCTACACATCGCCATGCATTGCTTGAGTTCCTTGCGCCCAACCAAACGTCATGTATTGGGCGTGACGCCTATGTGTTAAAGTTCCTCGCGTCTCTCACAGAGGCGTTTGTATATCGCGATACATGAACATTCAAGTTGATTTTTATTTTGTCGCATTTTATATCGCAAAATCACATGTCTTAAAAGTTAAGTGTTTATGCATCGGATTGAATTATACAAAGTTTATTTACATATTCATCGCGTTTTACTTTATTTATTTATTTATTTTTTTTTTTTGGGGGGGGGGGGGGGGGCAAAATATGGCTAAAATTAAAACATTTTAGTAGTTCATTCAAATTGTATAGCAACAGATCATTTTCCAGCCCAAGGCAGAACATACTTAACATACATGTACATGTAAAATAGACCTTGACATGCGTTGCGCGTATAATTAAAAGAAGCCACATATCAAATTAAAAATAAACATAAGTTTAGCCAAACCATCTGTGAATGTGTAGATATCAATCTGACAAAAGTTTAGATCTACATAAGCTATTTCATGCATGTAGCGATAATTAGGCGTGGCCCGAGCGGTTAACCGGTCGGACTAATAATCTTAGGTTTGCTGGCCGCATGGTTTCAAACCCCGTCAGGGGCAAACCGTTCTTCCCTTGAGCAAAAATCTTTACATTCATTGCAGAGTACTAGTTAGTTCCAGGAACGGATTCGAGAGTGTTTCATATCAGAATCTTACACCGGATACCGGTACAGACCGAAATATCTAGCTCGATGGTAACTGTTTACGGCGTTAACGAGGCTCTGTCGAGTTTCCGCTAAACAATTACCCAAGTGCTAGTGATTCCGTTCTGTACCGCCATTCGTTGTGTGATTCTTTTTCTTGCATATTACTAAGTAATGATATTTTAGAAAGCAATTGTAAAAACTTATATTTTCATTAACACATTTTTATATGAAACCCTTTTACAAAAACTAAGTTTGTAGTATGTAAAGATTGGCGAATTTTTTTTTCGTTTCTAACAGTTCAACAAATTAATATTCCATTAAATCAGTCTAGACTTTGTTTTTCTTTATCTATGTTTTACAAGAAATGTGTATACTGTTAAGGGATAGGCCTAAAAGAAAACAAACATTTTTTTTGGTTCCAGATTCTGGCTTTTTAAAATATTCATTGTCAATTCATTATTATTTATCAAGAGTAATTCAATGTAAACAGGTGTTGTATGTTTCCAGCTATTGACTTTAAATTCCACCACTCACAACCATGATCTAAAATAAAGATATCATTAATGTATTCAAAAAAGTAAATATATCAAAATTTATAGATAAATATCCACAATTGACTGGGAAAGGAAATATCAACATTTACACAAAAGAAATATGCCGTAGTTCTATTCATCGTTATACACGTTGCAATTTCATATTAGGTTTCGCGTTTAGAGTTGCGGCCATGAAAATAAGATTAAAGTTAAATCTATTTCTTTTTTTTGGTTTATTGCTAAAAATATATAATCAAAGGCCTGAAGGGCCATAATGACTTACAGCAGAGCTCCAGAAATTTTTTCAAGCAAGTAGTTTAAAACTTCCTGATTTTTTCCACTACAGTTTTCAAATTCAATTAACTTTTTTAATAATTTTCAAAATGTTTTTAGTTGTTGTCGGACGTTTATTTTTCATGGTTTTTTAAATACCTGAATCGCAATTACATCGTCTGCAATGAAATGCTCATTTTCTATAACTGAAGTAACTGAAATCAGGTATATTCTGGCAAAATAATGACAAAAATATTAAAATGATCTTATGTACTCAAATCATGCTTAAATGACTTTTCTTGAAGTTTAAGCATGAATTTCTGTTTAAATCCTATATATTTTGGGTTTGAAGCGTTAATATTTCTAGATATGTTGAACAAAATTTAGACGCCAATAGAATCACCAAATAGTTTTAAAACAAGTCAGGTGAATTGAACAAACCCATGAAGTTACAATAACAGATATTATGGATATTGTATGATTGAAACAAGCCTAAGTCATTCATTTGACATGATCTTAAACGTTTCCAGAGTTCACTTTGACAACTATTGTGAAATGCTAGCACTCTAACCTGACCTACGCGGGTCAAGTTAGGAAACCACCATTTTATTCTTTATATGGAGAAAAGTTTTGTTCCTATGACTGTCTAATATATTCATTTTAAGGGCATTTATAGAATAATGAATGAAAATTTCAAAACTAAGAAATGAAAATTTAGCCTGTATCTCCCTTTAAAGTCCACTACGTTTCATGTAAACGAGGACATTTTCTATAAACACGGACTCATTTACATGCACGATTTCTCCTCTCTTTTAATAAAATTCTGCTTAAAATATGATGTCTGTTTACTTTTTTTGTCACTCGTTCCGACGTCATTTTCACATTTATTTTTGAAATAGCACATGATAAAACTGTTCAACACCGGCGTTGTTGGCATATTGATTGTACTTTAACATTGTGGAAAGATACATAAATTATGACTAAAATCAGATGTTGAAATTCTTTGTATTCCTAAGAGTGGGTTTCATATCAGCTTTCTATCCTTATTGCAACTGTCAGGTGCAATAGTTATTTTTTGAATTTCGGAAAAACTACAGTCCAACCCCGTTTATTTCAAGTGCTTGGGACTGAATATTTACTTCGAATAATCGATAGGTTCGAATTATCGAAATCGGAATATTGTGACAGACGAAAACTACACCACCTTCACAAATCATAGCAAAACTACCGTTTACAACACAATCAATTAAAAAACTAGAACTGTGTCCAAAGGACCCGGATGCCCCCACTGACAACATATATATATGATATATAGTGAAAAAATAATTCCGTTAATTTTGGTCGCAGCAAAAATTACTTCCTTTACTTTCATCTACACATTAAGGTTATTCATCCCTGGAAATTTAAGGAAAATCTGCCTTCCGATTTAAAAGGAGTTGCGTTCATAAAATTTCTATATGGTATATAGTGAAAAAATTAATAAAGGACCATAATTCTGTTAAATTTGGTCGCAGCAAAAGTTCCTTCCTTAACTACCATCTACACATTAAAGTTGTTGATCCCTAGAAGTTAAAACAATATCTGCCATTCGGTTTAAGAGGATTTGCCTTCACAAAATTTCTACAAAGTATATAGTGAAAAAATCCAGAAAGGGCCATAATTCTGTTAAATTTGGTCGCAGCGAATATTCCTTCCTTTACTACCATTACACATTAAGGTTGTTCATCCCTGAAAGTTTAAGCACGATTAGCCAACCGGTTAAAGAGGACGGACAAGTGCAACGCTATATGCACCCCACTTTGTGGGGACATAAAAATATTAGAAAAGATGCGCAAAAATTATTTTATTGACATTGAACACATAAATACTTGTACTTAATTCTACATTATGTATCGTTTCGTTTCATGCAAATTCTTGATAATGGCCGTGTTTTCACTACAGCATTGACAGCTAAACTCTGGTATTTTCGATTAGGGTTAAGGCTCTCAGGTATACATTGTTAAAAGCTACACATGAAAAGATGTACTTTAAGATCAAGTTTAACCACTGAAAAATTTAGTTACTTGTTGTTATTGATGTTTATTTCTAAGGAACACATAACACAACAAATGAAAATACCTATCTATGTGCAGGTTGCCTTTGACCAGGCACCGTTGGCCTTACAATAAATACTGGATTTATCTGATGTAAATCCAGTTTCACAAGCGACAGTGGCTCTAGACAAATAAGTAGTTAACGATGGATCATCAAGAGTGACTGAGCCTTGTGATATTGATGGCAAAGAGGATCCACAATCTGAAAGTAAAACAAAAACAAAACCATTTCTGCAGTTTACCACATTACCAATGATATATATATTCTTCCCTGAAGAAAATAATTAGTGACTTTATTTGTTAAAAAGGTGGAAAATTATGAACGCAATTAATAAGATATTATTTATTTACAGATACTCAAGCGTCCCTTACTGCAAATATTGAATTAAATCCACTGCAAATATACAGATAACTACGAACATGTTTAAGATAAATGAAAAGAATTTAGTTCAATGAAAACGTATCTTGGTGATAAAAGAATGATCAATAAAAATAAATGAAATAAATAGAATGAATTTATACAAGCACACATTTTGAGACTAAACTGTCCATTTGTGTTACATTTTAGTTATTTGACCATATATAAAGAGGGAGAAATGGCGCCCTGTATTCAAGTTTAATGAACTTTGAAACAATGGCGATAATTCAGCTTACAAGTTTTTAAAGGTAAACTATGCTCTAATTTGATAGTTTTAAATACTGATCACCCCTATCCCATTTCAAATGTA
The DNA here is from genome assembly GCF_026571515.1 of Ruditapes philippinarum. Lineage (NCBI taxonomy): Eukaryota > Metazoa > Mollusca > Bivalvia > Venerida > Veneridae > Ruditapes > Ruditapes philippinarum. Next base: position 99,212 of record NW_026866146.1, on the reverse strand, counting down.
AAATAAATTCTTTTGAGTGCACAAAGAGATGTGGATGTGAAACGTAAGAGTTATTAAATGAAACAAGGCAAATTATGAAAACTAGAACTCCGCGAGTCGGATGTGTCGCCTTGTGAACAATGTAGTATAGGAGAAATGGCCTGGACAAAAATGAAATATCAAAAATAACAAAGGGCAATAACTAAAAAAAATATAAGTGCAGAGCAGCAGTTTCTGTGCTCTGCACTTCTTATCAATAAGCTCTATCATTCTATGATGTTTCAAGTCCATAGCTTTCATACTTGAGGAGAAATGACCAGGACAAAAATAAAGTAAGAAAATCAACACAGGGCAATAACTCAAAAATTAAGAAATGCAGAGTACCGGTTCTTGTGCACTGCACTTTTTCTTCATTAAATCTATCATTCTATGAAGTTTCAAGTCCATAACTTTTATACTTTCGGAGAAATGGCCTGGACAAAAATAAAGTATGAAAATTAACAAAGTGCAATAACTCAAAAATTAGGAAGTGCAGAGTACCGGTTTTTGTGCACTGCACTTCTTCTTAATGAGATCTATCATCCTATGAAGTTTCAAGTCCATAGCTTTTTTAGTTGAAGAGAAATGGCCCAGACAAAATTAAAGTATGAAAATTAACAAAGGGCAATAACTCAAAAAATAAGTACTGCAGAGTACCGGTCCTTGTGCAATGCACGTTGGGTTATTGAAAGAAGCATGCATACCAAGTTTGAAGTCAATCAGACTTATAGTGACTGAGTTATGCTCCGGACAAGCTTTAGGGGACGCCGACGCCGACAACGACGCCAACAACGACGCTGACACAGACGCCGCCGACGCCGCCGACAAAAGTAACCCCTAAGTCACCTTTTCAAGGCAACACAAAAAGGAACAAATTAACTTGGCCAGTTATAGGAAATACAACTTCCCAAACATATAACAGTCTGAGGACTTTCCAACTTACCAAACAAAGTTTGATCATTCCATTATTGACATAAGACATATTCAGTGGAAAAACATCTAGATTTCATAAAATTTCTGTAATTTAAGTTGTGTATCTTAAAAAAGATTTCAATATTCATATTTCAGATTACTAATGCTAAACTTTAAATAATTTCAGATTACTATTGCTAAAAATAACGGAGTCTACGGTGTCAAGTATTCTTGATTATTATTTGATAATTTTCGTTCAATTTTAGTTGGCAGTTTGTACATGATGTAGTTCTTACTCACCAACAATGTCACAAGTCACAGATTGCCATGATCCATTTGCTTCGCATGATATGGAATCAGTACTTGCAGTATATCCTTTGTCGCATGTAACAGTAGCCGAAGACTGGTATGTGGTTGTTGAGTAAGTCAAGATACCATTGCTGATTGAAGAATTACCGCAATCTTTAAAGGAAAGAAATGCTATGTAACTCCAAATGAACAAGTTAAAGGAAAAATCGTGACAGATATAAATATGTATATATATAAATTAAGATATATAAAATAAAATATATTAAATATATTAAAATATTGATTGAGAATGACAATTTCCAAGCGATGACTAAATAAAGTGACTAAATAAAGGAAATAGAAGGGTTTTAGTTAAGTAAAAATGACAAATGAATAATTATTTAAAGTGTAGTCTATTTTGTTTTACCTTTTCAAATTTTGTTTGTATTTATTATAAATTTGATAAGGTGTGATCAATATTTTTTGTAACGCTAAAAACATATGTTTTTAAGTTTTGGACACATCGTAGTTTGAAAGCGCTTCCTCACAAGGAAAGAAAACACAAAAAAAACAACAAGTCTGACACAAAAGCTCAATACTGAAACAAATATGTCATTGTGGAAATATAATGCTAACTGTTATACCTACTTATTATTCTTTACTGATAGTATTAGATGGAAAATGAAATATTCGTCTAATAAAAATATATAAAAATCGCAAAAACGGTTCTATCTTTTCAAGATTTAACTGTTAAGTTGTCCAATACTTAAAGACTATAACCAAATTAATTGACAGGAACAAACTATATAGTCGTTAGTTCCCTGTGTAGACTAATGCTGCTGTATGAGAACAGTAGAAATGAGTGCTAAATGGAAATTGCAGAAAAAGTCTTATGTCTTTTAAATTGTATATACTTTCACAATGTGACTAAAACTGCTTATCCGTTTTTATTGAAATATATGGTTTTACAATTTTGTTAACAAAAAATTGCGTTTTACATTTTTTCGAAATAGAATCACGTTCAAGGCCCGTTTATTTATACTTACTTGTTACAATAACGTAAATAACATAATAATATGCATAATTTTACATAAATATGTTGTTATATTAGTATTTATTTAAAAATAATTACGTACGAAGAGTGAATTTCTTTAAGAAAAAAGAAATGCTATTTTAAACAGGGTAGACTTAAGTCATTTATAAATGAAAAGTGATGAAAATTTGGTTATGTATAAAAGGATAATTTGCAATTATATGTTTTGGCACAAACTATGGAAAGATAAAAAAGAGGTCTTGGCAAGGAAGACTGCTTTGGTAATATACTTCCGATATATCATAAATCAGTATATTATTAGAAAACTGCTCTATTTACTTTTGCAATCATCAAAAGAATCATTTTGAATTGCTATGTATTTGCTCTAAGAATATTCAATTTTCTTTAAAACTAAAGATTATTGGGAATTCTTGTTTAACAAAAGTATGTATAATATTAAAAGTGCTAAATTAAAAAGAATACAATAATATTAATTTTTATTAAAATTAATACCTATGATAGTACATGTTGATGTTTCCCAACTGCCAGTATCAAGACAAGTAAGTGTTGCCTTAGTTGTTTCGTATCCAGTATCGCAAACAAGGGAAGCATTTGATCCGTATGTTGTTGTTGTAAATGTCACATTTCCATTGCTCACACTCAAAGAAGAACCGCAATCTGAAAAGGATTGTCATGCCATAACATGAAACAAAAAATTCATTTAACTGATGAAAAATTCAAAAAACTTAAACAAAACCAATGGTACATAATATTACCATTCAACGGTAAAAATACAAACAGTATGCGTAAGGCTTTTGAATTTTCGTAAGAATTTGAAAATACTTGAAACATTGCCTCTCATGTTCTCATTTTCTGTCGCAAGATCTTACCATTATAAATCAAAGGTGTATTGTTTTTAATTATTTTAGTCAAATTGATTACACTTATAAGAGTTTGGTAAAAATACCTTTGATGGTACATGTCGATGTTTCCCAACTGCCAGTATCAAGACAATTAAGTGTTGCCTTAGTCGTTTCGTATCCGGTATCGCAAACAAGAGAAGCACTTGATCCATATGTTGTTGTTGTAAATGTCACATTTCCGTTGCTTACACTCAAAGAGGAACCGCAATCTGAAAAGGATTGTCATTTCATAACATGCAACAAAAATCCATCTGTTTGTTTGTTTGTTATGGGTTTTACATGACATCGACACAGTATAGGTCATATCAAGACGCTCCATCTTAACTGGTGTAGGAAGACCTCAGCTGCCCTTTCGTGCATATTTCAGGCACGGACGGGAATTTGAGCTAAAACACCGACGTTCTGTAAGCCTGCTGGATAGCTTTCTCACATAAAAAATCCAAAGTCCCTGTAGGGATTCGAACCCCACAGCGGTGACGGGCAAGTGATTTGCAGTCAAAAACCTTAACAACTCAGTCAAGGATGCTCCAAAAATTCATTTAACTGATAAAAAAATTAAAAAACTTTGAACAAAACCAATGTTGCATAATACTATCCTTCCACGTTAAAATTACAAATAATATGCATACTTGGCTATTGAATTTTCTTATGAATTTTAAAATACTTGAAAAGTTGCCTGTCATATTATTATATTCTGTTGCAAGACCTTACCATTATGAATCAAAGTTGTATTTTTCTAATTATCTTAGTCAAATTGACATGTCTATACAACTGTATTAATCAATTATTTCATAACATTAATCTGTTCAGACTGGGAATAGACAAAATAGTACAAAGGCAAGAACTTTATACCTTTAAGAGTACATTTCATGTCAATGTTTACAAATGCTGTCATAACTTGTATTTCTACGTTTGATATTGCATAAAATTATTTTTTTATACCATACAATCAATTCTTGTAAGCATTTGATTCTTTAAATAATTATTTCCTTAACAACATCATACAATGTTATAAACATATGCTGGTATCAGGAAAGTATTTCAAATTAAAGATTGTTTACAAGTTAACTATCTCAATATATGTATTTTTTCCGAAAATTGTGCCGTTAAAAGTGTGTAATTTTTAGAAACGATTCCACCTATAAGAGTAAGATTGATAAATACCTTTGATAGTACATGTTGATGTTTCCCAACTGCCAGTATCAAGACAATTTAGTGTTGCCTTAGTCGTTTCGTATCCGGTATCGCAAACAAGAGAAGCACTTGATCCGTATGTTGTTGTTGTAAATGTCACATTTCCATTGCTCACACTCAACGAAGAACCACAATCTGAAAAGAATTATCATGTCTTAACATGCAACAAAAAATCATTTAAAAGAAGAAAAAAATTCAAAAAACTTAAACAAAACTCATGGTACATGATACTATCATTCAACGTTAAAAATTACATACAATATGCATATGTCACGTTTAAGAACTGTTCACTTAATAGGGGAGAAAATGTGTAAGCGGCCGGATAGCTTAGTCGGTAGAGTCGCGGAACGGTATTCCGAGGGTCCTGGGTTCGAGTCCCGGTCATGCTTCACATTCTTCTCACCCTGTGACACATACATGGCTTTTGAATTTTCATAAGAATTTGAAAATACTTAAAACGTTGCCTGTCATATTCTCATATTCTGTTGCAAGATCTTACCATTATGAATCAAAGCTGTATTGCTTTTAATTATTTTAGTCGAATTGACATGTCAATACAACTGAATCTATTTAATTATTCCATAAAATTCATCTGTTCAGACTGACAGTTAACAACAAAAGTACAAAGGCAAGACTGCAATACATGTCGATGTTTACTTATGGTGCCATAACTTGTATTTCTATGTTTGATATTGCATAAAATTGTTTTTTCATACCATACAATCAATTCTTGTTAGCATTGGATTCTATAAAACATTGATTCCTAAACAACATCATATAATGTTATAAACAGATGCTGGTATCAGGAAAGTACTTCAAATTAAAGATTGTTTACAAATTAACTATCTAAATATATGTCATTTCTTCCGAAAATTGTGCCGTTAAAAGTGCGTAATTTTTAGAAACGATTCCACTTATAAGAGTAAGATTAATAAATACCTTTGATGGTACATGTGGATGTTTCCCAACTGCCAGTATCAAGACAATTAAGTGTTGCCTTAGTCGTTTCGTATCCGGTATCGCAAACAAGGGAAGCACTTGATCCATATGTTGTTGTTGTAAATGTTACATTTCCATTGCTTACACTCAAAGAAGAGCCGCAATCTGAAAAGGATTGTCATTTCATAACATGCAACAAAAAATCCATCTGTTTGTTTGTTTGTTATGGGTTTTACATGACATCGACACAGTATAGGTCATATCAAGACGCTCCATCTTTACTGGTGGAGTAAGACTTCAGATGCCCTTCCGTGGAACGGGCACCTGAGTAGAACCACCGATGTTTCTTAAGCTAGCTGGATAGCTTCCTCGTATGAAAGAATCCAAAGTCCCTGAGGGGTTTCGAACAGACAGCGGTTAGGGGCAAGTGATTTGGAGTCATCGACCTTCACAACTCGGCCTAGGATGTTCCAAACAATTAATTTAACTGATGATAAATTCAAAAAATTTAAACAAAACCAATGGTGCATAAAACTATCATTCCACGTTTAAATTACAAACAATAAGCGTACTTGGTTTTTGAATTTTCTTGAAAATTTGAAATGATTAAAACGTTGCCTGTCATATTCTTACATTCTGCTGCAAGATCTTACCATTATAAATCAACGTTGTATTTTTGTAATTATCTTAGTCAAATTGACATATCTATACAACTGTATTTATCAATTATTCCATAAAGCTTAATCTGTTCAGACTGACAATTAAAAAAAAATAATACATAAGCAAGACCTCAATTCCTTTGATAGTACATGTCAATATTTACAAATGAGCCATAACTTTTTTTCTATGTTTGATATTACATAAAATTGTTTTTGTATACCATACAATCAATTCTTGTTAGCATTTGAATCTTTAACACATTATTTAATAAACAACATCATATAATGTTATAAACAGATGCTGGTAAAAGTGCGTATTTTTAGAAACAATTAGACTGACAAGAGCTAGATAAACAAATACCTTTGATAGTACATGTCGATGTTTCCCAACTGCCAGTATCAAGACAATTAAGTGTTGCCTTAGTCGTTTCGTATCCGGTATCGCAAACAAGAGAAGCACTTGATCCGTATGTTGTTGTTGTAAATGTCACATTTCCATTGCTCACACTCAACGAAGAACCACAATCTGAAAAGAATTATCATGTCTTAACATGCAACAAAAATCATTTAAAAGAAGAAAATTCAAAAATTTAAACAAAACTCATGCTACATAACATTGTCATTCAACGTTAAAAATATCAAACAATAAGCACATGTAACGTTTAAGAACTGTTCACTTAAGAGAAAAGCCGCCGGACAGCTTAGTCGGTAGAGTTGGGGAACGGTATTCCGAGGGTCCTGGGTTCGAGTCCCGGTCATGCTGCACATTCTTTTTCATCCTGTGAAACATACATGGCTTTTGAATTTTCATAAGAAGTTGAAAATACTTAAAACGTTGCCTGTCATATTCTCATATTATGTTGCAAGATCTTATCATTATAAATCAAAGCTGTATTGCTTTTAATTATTTAAATTAGTCGAATTGACATGTCAATACAACTGAATTTATTAATTATTCCATAACATTTATCTGTTCAGACTGAGAGTTTACAACAATAGTACAAAGGCAAGACTGCAATACATGTCGATGTTTACCAATGGTGCCATAACTTGTATTTCAACGTTTGATATTGCATAAAATTGTTTTTGCATACAATATAATAAATTCTTGTTAGCATTGGATTCTATAAAACATTGATTCCTAAACAACATCATATAATGTTATAAACAGATGTTGGTATCACAAATTAACTATCTAAATATATGTCATTTCTTCCGAAAATTGTGCAGATAAAAGTGCGATATTATTAGAAACGTTTCATTTTATAAGAGCTAGATAAATAAATACCTTTGATAGTACATGTCGATGTTTCCCAACTGCCAGTATCAAGACAATTAAGTGTTGCCTTAGTTGTTTCATATCCAGTATTGCAAACAAGAGAAGCACTTGAACCGTATGTTGTTGTTGTAAATGTCACATTTCCATTGCTCACACTCAAAGAAGAACCGCAATCTGAAAAGGATTGTCATGTCATAACATGCAACAAAAAATCATTTTATATATGTTTACCAATGAAGCTATAACTTGTATTTCTATGTTTGATATTGCATAAAATTGCTTTTGTATACCATACAATCAATTCTTGTTAGCATTTGATTCTTAAAGACATTGATTGCTAAACAACATCATATAATGTTATAAACAGATGCTGGTATCAGGAAAGTATTTCAAATTAAAGCTTGTTTACAAATTGACTATCTAAGTATGTCATTTCTTCCGACAATTGTGCAGTTTAAAGTGCGTATTTTTTAGAAACGATTCCACATATAAGACCTAGATAAATAAATACCTTTGATAGTACATGTCGATGTTTCCCAACTGCCAGTATCAAGACAATTAAGTGTTGCCTTAGTTGTTTCGTATCCGGTATCGCAAACAAGAGAAGCACTTGATCCGTATGTTGTTGTTGTAAATGTGACATTTCCATTGCTTACACTCAAAGAGGAACCGCAATCTGAAAACGATTATCATGTCAAAACATGCAACAAAAAAACATTTAAAAGAAGAAAAATTCAAAAAACTTGAACAAAACTCATGGTACATAATACTATCATTGAACGTTAAAAATTACAAACAACATGCATATGTCATGTTTCAGATCTATTCACTTAATAGGGGGGAAATGTGTAAGCGGCCGGATAGCGTGGTCTGTAGAGTTGCAGAACGGTATTCAGAGGGTCCTGGGTTCGAGTCCCGGTCATACTGCACATTCTTCTCACCCTGTAACACATACATGGCTTTTAGATTTTCTTAAGAATTTGAAAATATTTAAAACGTTGCCTGTCATATTCTCATATTCTGTTGCATGATCTTACCATTATAAATCAAAGCTGTATTGCTTTTAATTATTTTAGTCGAATTGACATGTCAATACAACTGAATTTATTAATTATTCCATAACATTTATCTGTTCAGACTGCGAGTTTACAACCATAGTACAAAGGTAAGACTGCAATACATGTCGATGTTTACCAATGGTGCCATAACTTGTATTTCTACGTTTGATATTGCACTAATAAGAGCTAGATAAATAAATACCTTTGATAGTACATGTCGATGTTTCCCAACTGCCAGTATCAAGACAATTAAGCGTTGCCTTTGTTGTTTCGTATCCAGTATCGCAAACAAGAGAAGCACTTGAACCGTATGTCGTTGTTGTAAATGTCACATTTCCATTGCTCACACTCAAAGAAGAACCACAATCTGAAAAGTATTATCGTGTCATAGCATGCAACAAAAATCATTTAAAAGAAGAAAAAATGTCAAAAGACTTAAACAAAACTCATGGTACATAAAGCTATCATTCAACGTTAAAAATTTCAAACAATGTGCATATGTCACGTTCAGAACTGTTAACTTAATAAGGGAGAAAATGTGTAAGCGGCCGGATAGTTTAGACGGTAGAGTCGTGGAACGGTATTCCGAGGGATCTTGGTTCGAGTTCCGGTCAAGCTGCTCATTCTTCTCACCCTGTGACACAAACATGGCTTTTAAATTTTCTTAAAAATTTGAAAATACTTAAAACGTTGCCTGTCATATTCTCATATTCTGTTGCAAGATCTTACCATTATTTGTAATTATTTTAGTTATATTGACATGTCAATACAACTGAATTTATTAATTATTCGATAAAATTTATCTGTTCAGACTGAGATTTTACAAAAATAGTACAAAGGCAAGACTGCAATACATGTCGATGTTTACAAATGGTGCCATAACTTATACTTATATTTCTACGTTTGATAAAATTGTTTTTGCATACAATATAATAAATTCTTGTTAGCGTTGGATTCTATAAAACATTGATTCCTAAACAACATCATATAATGTTATAAACAGATGTTGGTATCACAAATTAACTATCTAAGTTCATGCCATTTCTTCCGAAAATTGTGCGGTTTAAAGTGCGTATTTTTTAGAAACGATTCCACTTATAAGACCTAGATAAATAAATACCTTTGATAGTACATGTCGATGTTTCCCAACTGCCAGTATCAAGACAATTAAGTGTTGCCTTAGTTGTTTCGTAACCAGTATCGCAAACAAGAGAAGCACTTGATCCGTATGTTGTTGTTGTAAATGTTACATTTCCATTGCTTACACTCAAAGAGGAACCGCAATCTGAAAAGGATTGTCATTTCATAACATGCAACACAAAAATCTATCTGTTTGTTTGTTTGTTATAGGTTTTACATGACATCGACACAGTATAGGTCATATCAAGACGCTCCATCTTTACTGGTGGAGTAAGACTTCAGATGCCCTTCCGTGCCTATTTCAGGCACGAACTGGCATTTGAGTGGAACCACCGACGTACCGTAAGTCTGATGGATAGCTTTCTCAAATTGAATATCCAAAGTCCCTGTCCGGATTCGAACCCGACAGCGGTGAGGGGCAACCTAAACAACTCAGTCGAGGATGCTCGAAAAGTTCGTTTAACTGACGAAAAATTCAAAAACCTTAAAAAAACCGATGTTGCATAATACTATCATTCCACGTTAAAATTACAAATAATATGCATACTTGGCTATTGAATTTTCTTAAGAATTTGAAAATACATGAAAGGTTGCCTGTCACATTCTTATATCCTGTTGCAAGATCTTACCATTATGAATCAACGTTGTATTTTTCTAATATCTTTGTCAAACTGACATGTCTATACAACTGTATTTATCAATAATTCCATAAAATTTAATCTGTTAAGACTAAGAATTTACAAAAATAGTATATAGACAAGACCTCTTTACCTTTGATAGTACATAAGATTGTTTACAAATGCTGCCATAACTTTTATTTCTGTGTTTGATATTGCATAAAATTGTTTTTGTATACCATACAATCAATTCTTATGAGCATTTGAATCTGTAACACAGTGTTTCCTAAACAGGATCATAAAATGTAATAAACAGATGCTGATAACAGGAAAGTACTTCAAATTAAAGATTGTTTACACATAAACTATCTAAATACATATATTTTTTTTTCAAAAATTAGGCCGTGAAAGTGCGCAATTCTTAGTTTTGATTGCACTAATAAGAGCTTGATTAACAAATACCTATAAGTACCTTTGATAGTACATGTCGATATTTCCCAACTGCCAGTATCAAGACAATTAAGTGTTGCCTTAGTCGTTTCGTATCCGGTATTGCAAACAAGAAAAGCACTTGATCCGTATGTTGTTGTTGTAAATGTCACATTTCCATTGCTCACACTCAAAGAAGAACCACAATCTGAAAAGGATTGTCATGTTATAACATGCAACAAAAAATCATTTAATATATGTTTACCAATGAAGCTATAACTTGTATTTCTATGTTTGATATTGCATAAAATTGTTTTTGTATACCATACAATCAATTCTTGTTAGCATTTGGTTCTTAAAAACATTGATTGCTAAACAACATCATATAATGTTATAAACAGATGCTGGTATCAGGAAATTACTTCAAATTAAAGATTGTTTACAAATTAACTATCTAAGTATATGCCATTTTTTTCGAAAATTGTGAGGTTTAAAGTGCGTATTTTTTAGAAACGATTCCACTTATAAGACCTAGATAAATAAATACCTTTGATAGTACATGTCGATGTTTCCCAACTGCCAGTATCAAGACAATTAAGTGTTGCCTTAGTTGTTTCATATCCAGTATTGCAAACAAGAGAAGCACTTGATCCATATGTTGTTGTTGTAAATGTTACATTTCCATTGCTTACACTCAAAGAGGAACCGCAATCTGAAAAGGATTGTCATTTCATAACATGCAAAAAAATTCATTTGTTTGTTTGTTTGTTATTGGTTTTACATAACATCGACACAGTATAGGTCATATCAAGACGCTCCATCTTAACTGGTGGAGTAAGACTTCAGATGCCCTTCCGTGCCTAATTCAGGCACAACTGGCATTTGAGTGGAACCACCGACGTACCGTAAGTCTGATGGATAGCTTTCTCACATTGAATATCCAAAGTCCCTGTCCGGATTCGAACCCAACAGCGGTGAGGGGCAACCTTAAAAACTCAGTCGAGGATGCTCGAAAAGTTCGTTTAACTGACGAAAAATTCAAAATCCTTAAACAAAACCGATGTTGCATAATACTATCATTCCACGTTAAAATTACAAATTATATGCATACTTGGCTATTGAATTTTCTTAAGAATTTGAAAAAACATGTAACGTTGCCTGTCATATTCTTATATCCTGTTGCAAGATCCTACCATTATGAATCAACGTTGTATTTTTCTATTATCTTTGTCAAACTGACATGTCTATACAACTGTATTTATCAATTATTCCATAAAATTTAATCTGTTCAGACTAAGAATTTACAAAAATAGTATATAGACAAGACCTCTATATCTATACCTTTGATAGTACATGCCATTGTTTACAAATGCTGCCATAACTTTTATTTCTGTGTTTGATATTGCATAAAATTGTTTTTGTATACCATACAATCAATTCTTATGAACATTTGAATCTGTAACACAGTGTTTTCTAAACAGCATCATAAAATGTTATAAACAGATGCTGATTTTAGGAAAGTATTTCAAATTTAAGATTGTTTACACATAAACTATCTAAAAACATATATTTTTTTTCCAAAATTAGGCCGTGAAAGTGCGTAATTCTTAGATTTGATTGCACTAATAAGAGCTTGATTAACAAATACCTTTGATAGTACATGTCGATGTTTCCCAACTGCCAGTATCAAGACAATTAAGTGTTGCCTTAGTCGTTTCGTATCCGGTATCGCAAACAAGAGAAGCACTTGATCCGTATGTTGTTGTTGTAAATGTCACATTTCCATTGCTCACACTCAAAGAAGAACCGCAATCTGAAAAGGATTGTCATGTCATAACATGCAACAAAAAATCATTTTATAAATTGTTTTTCTACGCTATAAATTGTATTTCTACGTTTGATACTGCATAAAATTGTTTTTGTATACCATACAATTCTTGTAAACATTTGATTCTTTACAACATTGTTTGCTAAACAATATTATAAAATGTTGTATACAGATACTGGTATCAGGAAAGTATTTCAAATTAAAGCTTGTGAAAGTGCGTAATTCTTAGATTTGATTGCATTAATAAGAGCTTGATTAACAAATACCTTTGATAGTACATGTCGATGTTTCCCAACTGCCAGTATCAAGACAATTAAGTGTTGCCTTAGTCGTTTCGTATCCGGTATCGCAAACAAGAGAAGCACTTGACCCGTATGTTGTTGTTGTAAATGTCACATTTCCATTGCTAACACTCAAAGAAGAACCGCAATCTGAAAAGGATTGTCATGTCATAACATGCAACAAAAAATCATTTTATATATGTTTACCAATGAAGCTATAACTTGTATTTCTATGTTTGATATTGCATAAAATTGTTTTTGTATAACATACAGTCAATTCTTGTTAGCATTTGATTCTTAAAAACATTGATTGCTAAACAACATCATATAATGTTATAAACAGATGCTGGTATCAGGAAAGTATTTCAAATTAAAGCTTGTTTACAAATTAACTATCTAAGTATATGTCATTTCTTCCGAAAATTGTGCAGTTTAAAGTGCGTATTTTTTAGAAACGATTCCACTTATAAGACCTAGATAAATAAATACCTTTGATAGTACATGTCGATGTTTCCCAACTGCCAGTATCAAAACAATTAAGTGTTGCCTTAGTCGTTTCGTATCCGGTATCGCAAACAAGAGAAGCACTTGATCCGTATGTTGTTGTTGTAAATGTGACATTTCCATTGCTTACACTCAAAGAGGAACCGCAATCTGAAAACGATTATCATGTCAAAACATGCAACAAAAAAAACATTAAAAAGAAGAAAATTCAAAAAACTTGAACAAAACTCATGGTACATAATACTATCATTGAACGTTAAAAATTACAAACAACATGCATATGTCATGTTTTCAGATCTATTCACTTAATAGGGGGAAATGTGTAAGCGGCCGGATAGCTTGGTCTGTAGAGTCGCAGAACGGTATTCAGAGGGTCCTGGGTTCGAGTCCCGGTCATGCTGCACATTCTTCTCACCCTGTGACACATACATGGCTTTTAGATTTTCTTAAGAATTTGAAAATATTTAAAACGTTGCCTGTCATATTCTCATATTCTGTTGCATGATCTTACCATTATAAATCAAAGCTGTATTGCTTTTAATTATTTTAGTCGAATTGACATGTCAATACAACTGAATTTTTTAATTATTCCATAACATTTATCTGTTCAGACTGCGAGTTTACAACAATAGTACAAAGGCAAGACTGCAATACATGTCGATGTTTACCAATGGTGCCATAACTTGTATTTCTACGTTTGATATTGCATAAAATTGTTTCTTCATACCATACAATCAATTCTTGTTAGCATTTGAATCTTTAACACATTATTTAATAAACATCATCATATAATGTTATAAACAGATGCTGGTTTCAGGAAAGTATTTCAAATTAAAGATTGTTAACAAATTAACTATCTAAATATATGTCACTTCTTCCGAAAGTTGTGCCGTTAAAAGTGCGTAATTTTTAGAAACGATTCCACTTATAAGAGCTAGATAAATAAATACCTTTGATAGTACATGTCGATGTTTCCCAAATGCCAGTATCAAGGCAATTAAGTGTTGCCTTAGTTGTTTCGTATCCAGTATCGCAAACAAGAGAAGCACTTGATCCGTATGTCGTTGTTGTAAATGTCACATTTCCATTGCTTACACTCAAAGAAGAACCACAATCTGAAAAGTATTATCGTGTCATAACATGCAACAAAAAATTATTTAAAAGAAGAAAACATGTCAAAAGACTTAAACAAAACTCATGGTACATAAAGCTATCATTCAACGTTAAAAATTACAAACAATGTGCATATGTCACGTTCAGAACTGTTCACTTAATAAGGGAGAAAATGTGTAAGCGGCCGGATAGCTTAGTCGGTAGAATCGCGGAACGGTATTCCGAGGGTCCTTGGTTCGAGTCCCGGTCAAGCTGCTCATTCTTGTCACCCTGTGACACAAACATGGCTTTTGAATTTTCTTAAAAATTTGAAAATACTTAAAACGTTGCCTGTCATATTCTCATATTCTCTTGCAAGATCTTACCATTATTTGTAATTATTTTAGTCATATTGACATGTCAATACAACTGAATTTATTAATTATTCAATAAGATTTATCTGTTCAGACTGAGATTTTACAACAATAGTACAAAGGCAAGACTGCAATACATGTCGATGTTTAGCAATGGTGCCATAACTTATATTTCTACGTTTGATATTGCATAAACTTGTTTTTGCATACAATATAATAAATTCTTGTTAGCATTGGATTCTATAAAACATTGATTCCTAAACAAACATATCATATGCTGTATCAGTTAAGTATAAATAAATGTTGGTATCACAAATTAACTATCTAAATATATGTCTTTCTTGCTTCCGAAAATTGTGCCGTTTAAAGTGCGTAATTTTTTAGAAACGTTTCATTTATAAGAGTTTGATAAATAAATACCTTTGATGTACATGTGGATGTTTCCCAACTGCCAGTATCAAGACAATTAAGTGTTGCCTTAGTTGTTTCGTATCCAGTATCGCAAACAAGGGAAGCACTTGATCCATATGTTGTTGTTGTAAATGTTACATTTCCATTGCTTACACTCAAAGAAGAGCCGCAGTCTGAAAAGTATTGTCATTTCATATTATGCAACAAAAAATCCATCTGTTTGTTTGTTTCTTATGGGTTTTACATGGCATCGACACAGTATAGGTCATATCAAGACGCTCCAGCTTAACTGGTGGAGTAAGACTTCAGATGTACTTCTGTGCATATTTCAGGCAGGAACGGGCACCTGAGTAGAACCGCTGACGTTTCGTAAGCTAGCTGGATAGCTTCCTCATATGAAAGAATACAAAGTCCCTGACGGGTTTGAACACACAGCAGTGTGGGGCAAGTGATTTGGAGTCATCGACCTTAACAACTCGGCCTAGGACGTTCCAAACAATTAATTTAACTGATGATAAATTCAAAAAAAATAAACAAAACCAATGGTGCATAAAACTATCATTCCACGTTAAATTAACAATAACAGATGCTGATATCAGGAAAGTATTTCAAATTAAAGATTGTTTACATATTTACTCTCTAAATAATTTTTTTTCAAAAATTGTGCCGTTTAAAACGTGTAATTTTTAGAACTGATTGGACTAATAAGAGCTAGAAAAACAAATACCTTTGATGGTACATGTCGATGTTTCCCAACTGCCAGTATCAAGACAATTAAATGTTGCCTTAGTTGTTTCGTATCCAGTATCGCAAACAAGAGAAGCACTTGATCCGTATGTTGTTGTTGTAAATGTCACATTTCCATTACTCACACTCAAAGAAGAACCGCAATCTGAAAAGGATTTTCATGCTACATCGTACAACAAAAATCACTTAACTGATGAAAAATTCAAAACACTAACAACAGCAAATGGTAAAAGATAGTATCATTCAACATTCAAAATTAGAAACAATATGCATCAGGCCTTTGAATTTTCTAATGAATTCAAAATAATGAATACGTTGGTTTTCATATTCTAATATTCTGTTGCAGAATCTTACTTATATAAATCAAAGTGGTCGTTTTTTAAATAATTATCGTTGTAAAATTGACAAGTTTTTAACATGTATTAATCAATTATTCCTAAAACCTAAATCTGTTCAGACTTAAAATTAATAAAAATAATACATAGACAAGACGTCACCTTTGATGGTACATGTCGATGTTTCCCAACTGCCAGTATCAAGACAACCAAGTGATGCCTTAGTTGTTTCGTATCCAGTATCGCAAACAAGGGAAGCATTTGATCCATATGTTGTTGTTGTAAATGTCACATTACCATTGCTTACACTCAATGAAGAACCACAATCTGAAAGAAATAATTATATCGTAAAAGGGAAACATAATGATATAATTAATATAATCTTCTTCGGAAAATGGAACTAATACCAATGGTGTAAACTTGTATTTCTACGTTTGTTGTTGCATAAAATTGTTTTTGTATTACATACAATTCCGTTAGCATTTGATTGTTGATAACATTATTTGCTAAAAAAATATCATGGAATGTTGTATAACTGGAAAGTATTTCAAATTAAGCGTATTGGCAAATTAACTATTTAAATATGTTCCCATTCAATGAAGAACCAAGGTCTTTAAAGAATTGTCCTGTAATAACATGATACAAAATAAATCATGATAATTATAAATTATTTCAAAAAAAACTAACAAACACCAATGGTACAAGATAGTACTATTCTACCAGACAATGTTTCAATTTCATAAATAATATGCACAATGCCATTGCATTTATTCAAAATTCAAAAGTAACAAACAACTTTCATAGTATTGCAAGCAATCCATAAGTCCCCTAACGGTCAGAACCCCAGCAACATTCTGACAGTCTATTGGTCATTGAATTATACCACTGGATGAATGAATGAACGACATGAAAGCACTTAAAATCTTTATAGATAGATATATAGATTTAGTTCGGCATAAAGGTAAACATGTTACATGATAAACAAACACAATATAGATTAAAGCAATTACAAATAAATAAATAAATAAATAAATGAATAAATACTATATTATGTAAACCATGACATGTTCCCAAAACCAAGGATAACACAAAAAAGAGCAAGCTCTTATTTCCATTGTGGTCCTTTCGAGTTCTTAGTGTGTCTATATCTTAGTAATGTGTTAAGTTTCCCTGCCTATTAATGAAATTATGTTCATTCAACAGGTTAAGGAAAGATCCAATGTTCTCAGGATAGTATGAATAACTACTGTTAATCATTTTAAGTAATTTGCTGGAAAAGTTCTATAAAAATAATACCAGGAAACAGGTTTTAGGAACGGACAGACAGACTTTCTGACAGACACTGTGAGGGTAAATCTTAATGGATGCTAACTTTATAACCTTTGTCATATTATAATGATGTTGGAGTTTGAAGAAAATGCTATTTGAAATGCAGAAGGTTGAGTTAAAGACATTAAAAGCTGATAGAAAAATCTTAGTTCACAGGGGTTCTAGAAAAAGTCAAGGTAGATTATTCAAACTTCTCCCAAATTATTTGAGTAATAATAAGACACATAGACATGCCGTTTTAAGTAGATACATAAAGAAATAAGGAAGTTATAGAAATCATCTTTTCTCCATGAGAATTCTAAGATCAAGGGGGTAATGATAATTCTTCTTGTACTGGAGTTGTAAATTTTGTCACATATGATGTGGTTGATGATAAGAAACATATATTTGAAGTTTGAAGTAAATACCATAATAAGTAAAGAACTTATAGTATAAAAGTTTAAAAACTTTAATCGGAATTCTTGACGAGGATGCCGACGCTTGATGAGTAGAACAGATCTCATTATACTCCCTATAACATGTAAAGTAAATATTAAAATGATGTTGATTATCTCCATACTGCCATCTACCCATATTTTAATTTTCATAAAAATATATTCACTACTTTTTGATTCATCACAAACATAGTTATATTTGCCATATTTTAAAACTTTTTGATGACATAGTTACTAAGATTTTCAACAAAGTATAAAAAAAACTTGCATAATCTCCAGTCTGCCACCCACCAATAATTCAAATTTCATAGAAATATTTTAAAACTTTTGCGTTTTCACTAGATCCAGTTTATGTGTTAATTTAGCCATATTTTCAGTCTATTTGTTGCCATAGCAACTAAAGTTTTTAACATAGGAAAAAAAACACAAAAAGACTTGCATAATTCCCAGTCTGCCATCTACCCACAATTCAAATTTAATAGAAATATTTTCTGTACTTTTTGCGTTATCCCTGAAATTTCAACATGAAAAGAAAAAAAAAAGGACGTGCATTATTTCCAGGCTTCCATCTTTTCGTATATCAAGTTTCATACTAATATTTTCAGTACTTTTTGCGTTGTCGTGGGATCAAGTTTTGTATACGGACGGACTGACATACAGACGTTTGAACGAAACAGTAATAATGTGGCTACTCTTTTGTTCTTTCTATTGTTCTCTTTAGCCACACAAAAGAAAATAGGCACATGAAAGCATTACGGAATGAATGACTTCAAAGAAAAAAAAACAGTTACCTATTGCCCCTCAAGCCACATTTTAACTGTCCAGTGAGAGCAGACGGACGGACAGTAGGACGGACGGTAAACCTAAAGTTCCCTCCAGTTACCCTGAAGATGGTCTTTGAAATGTACTTGTCATATTTTTTATTATGTATTGAAATTTTACTTTTATTAGTCATAATTGTTATTTTTTAAAACAGAATTAAATATCATAGTTAAATTGATTTTACTGTACAATTGATTGAATGCATCAATTATTCAACAAACCTAAACCCATTCATACTGAATATTTACTAAAATGAAACAAAGACAAAATGCCAATTAATACCTTTAAATATGTCATTTCTGCTGAAAATTGTTCACCCATAATTCCGCTTCGTTTGAAGTGCGTTAGTGTTAGAAACCATCACAAAGATAAGAGTTAGACAGAGAAATACCTTTGGCACATGTTGATGTTTCCCAACTGCCAGTATCAAGACAATTAAGTGTTGCCTTATATGTTTTGTATCCAGTATCGCAAACAAGAGAAGCACTTGATCCGTATGTTGTCGTTGTAAATGTCACATTTCCATTGCTCACGTTCAAAGAAGAACCACAATCTGAAAGGGAGTGTTTTGCAAATACAAAAAAAAAATATGTAAATTATGAAATAGTAAATCGAAACAAAACCAGTGGAACAAGATGATATTACTCAACATTATAAAAACATCATGTGGACAATGTATTTCTTTTAAAATTCAAAAATTTACTATAAACTCTTTTTAGATTATGCTTGTCATTTTTTATATACCTTTATACACCAACATTTGTCCGGAGCATTATCTCCTATACGCATTGATGAATTTAAATGAAACATTACAGAAATGATGACCAGTAAAATAAGCTATGTCGCGCAAAATGTGCAAAATTTAGGTCCCTGCAAACGAGGTCAAGGTCACACATTGGGGTCAAATTGAGATAAAAATATGAAAAAGTGTATTCGGACTATTTAGTTATCATTTATTGAAAGGTCGTAACACAAATGGCCATTTACATGAAAACTGGTGTAAAACTTGTCACTTAGGTTGCAAGGTCAAGGTCAAACATAGGGATCAAAGTTCAAATGAAAATAAAAAAAATGTGTATTTCGACTATTAAGTCATCATTTATTTGAAGGATTAAAAAACAAGTGTTCATTATCATGACTTCCATTGTAAAAGCTAAGCTAAGTATTGTGCATTTAATCCAGTTCCCTGCTAACAAAAACAATGTCATAAAGAGAGGTCAAAGCTTGTGTATGGTGACCATTTATCATTAATTAATGGATTGTAATACAAATAATAACTTTTATGACTACAAGTGTGCCAAATGTAATTAAATTAAATTTGCGAGGTGAAGGTCACTAGAGATGATAGAATATCCAGATATGTTCTAGATACTAATCTGAGCGTATCTCCTATATGCATATAATTATATAATGCCAACATCCCTGACAAAGCTTTTGTGACGGGCGTATTTAGAGCAATGTTGCTCTTGTTTAAGATTATGCTAATAAATAAAAATTGTCGTTTTTATAAACATTTATGTCATAATGAAATTGACATTTCTGTATAACTGTATACATTAACTATTCCACAAACCTAATCCTGTTTAGACTACAATGAATACCTTTGATGGTACATGTCGATGTTTCCCAACTGCCAGTGTCAAGACAATTAAGTGTTGCCTTAGTCGTTTCGTATCCTGTATCGCAAACAAGAGAAGCACTTGATCCGTATGTTGTTGATGTAAATGTCACATTTCCATTGCTCACACTTAAAGAAGAACCGCAATCTGAAAGGAAGGTTTATATCGTGCAATGACAACACAGCAGTATGATAAAAGTACTTAAATCTAGTTTGAAAACAAAGTAATACCAATGCTACCATTTACTATATTCTGACGTTCAATATTGCATAAAATAATTAATGCATATTTTATTGTTCTCTTAATTATTTGATTTTTTATATCATTGTTTGCTGAATTATATCATGAAATGTTGAATATTGATGCTGGCAATTGGAAATATTTTAAATTGAAACCTGTTTACAAATTAATAAGAAAATATCTCATTTCTGCATGAAATTGTGCACACAATTCTATGTTGTAAGAAGGGCGAAATTTTAAAAGTGTTTTTACACAATCAAAAGTTAAATAAATACCTTTGATGGTGCATGACGATGTTTCCCAACTGCCAGTATCAAGACAATTAAGTGTTGCCTTAGTCGTTTCGTATCCGGTATCGCAAACAAGGGAAGCACTTGATCCGTATGTTGTTGTTGTAAATGTCACATTTCCATTACTTACATTCAAAGAAGAACCACAATCTGAAAAAGGATTGTCATGTTATTACAATTAATTGGTATAGATTATGAAAGAGTCAGTAAACCGAAACAAAACCAATGGTGTAAGATGATATTATTCAATATTACAAAAAAATACATGTGGACAATGTAATTCTTTCAAAAATTCAAAGCTTAATATAAACGTTTTTTGGATAATGCTTTTCATTTTTATACGCCCGTTTGAAAAACGGGTCGTATAATAATTCGCCTCATGCCGTTGTGTGGTCGATCGACGGGTAGAGTCCAAACTTATCTCCTACATGTCTTCAGGAATTTTAATGAAACTTTACAGAAATGTTCATCACTATAAGAAGCCTTGTTCCGCACATTACCAGGCCTCTAGATCAAAGGTCAAGATCACACTTATAAGTCTTTGACAAAAGCTTGTCCGGAGCAAAACTTCTTGTATGGAGGGATTCAATATAACTTGGCACATATGTTCACAATTGTTATCGGAATGTCGCGTGCTCAATTAAGGTCCTTGCAGCCAAGATTAAGGTCACACATAGGGGTCAAAATTCTGATAAAAATATGAAAAAATGTACTCGGACTATTCAATAATCATTTATTGTAGGATTTACATGACTACTGGTTTGGAACATGAAAGTTAGGTTAATATATGCAAGGTAAGAGTCACTATCTTTAAGATGATAGTCAGGTCAATAAATATGATAAAATATAGACATTTTGTCCTTAACATTTGAAGGGATTCTAATTAAACTTCGTAGAAATATTAACCACTATAAAAAGCTCTGTCGCGCACATGAACCAGATATCAAGGTTAAAGGTCAATGTAACACTAAGAGGTCAATAAAAAAACGCTTTTCAGGAGCAAAACTTCTACATACATGGAGGGATTTCAATATAACTTGGCTCAAATATTTACAACTGTGAGTCAGAATGTCGCGTGCAAAATTTAGGTCACTCCAACCAAGGTCAATGTCACTAGGTCAAAGTTCAGAAGAAAATATGAAAAAATGTAATCAGACTATTAAGTCATCATTTATTGAGGGATTTAAGGACAAATGGTCATCATGACTACCATTGTAAAGCTAAATATATCGTATATAAACCAGTTCCCTACTACAGAAGTCAAAGGTTGATTTAAGGGACCATTTAGGCATCATTTTTTAATGGATCGTAATACAAATAGTAGCAAATGATAATAAGTGAAACAAATGTAATTTATTTTAAATTTGTGAGGTAAATGTCACTAGAGGTGATAAACTATCCGGATATTGTCTAAATGTTAACCTGAGCGTATCTCAATATACATCCCTGTAATGCCCACATCTCTGACAAAAGCATTTGTGACGGGCGTATTTTGCGGCAATGTTGACTTTGCTTTATATTAGGTTACCAAATCTTGCTTTTTAAATAAAAATTGTCATTTTTTTAAACACAAATGATACACTCAAATTGACAGTACAACAGTATGTAGCAATTATTCCTAAAACGAAACACGTTCAAACTATAAATGTACACACTAAAATATAGTCAGGGCTCCAATTAATACCTATGATGGTACAGTTCGATGTTTCCCAACTGCCAGTATCAAGACAATTAAGTGTTGCCTTAGTCGTTTCGTATCCGGTATCGCAAACAATGAAAGCACTTGAACCGTATGTCGTTGTTGTAAATGTCACATTTCCATTCCCCAAATTCAATGAAGAACCGCAATCTAATTATATCATTCAAGGGAAACACTATTATATGATGAAAATTGTTATTAAATCTAGTTTGAAAAGTATACAATGGTTCAATTTACTATTTTTAACGTTTAAAATTGCATTAGGTTGTTCTTCTGTTCTATATAGTTCTCTTGTGCATTTGATTCTTTATAACATTGTTCGCTTAACAATATATTCAAATATTGTAAACAGATGCTTGTATCTGGAAATTTTTGTATTAAACGCCTGTTTACAAATTAATTACTTTGGCATAAAATTGTGCACCAACAATTCCACCTCGTAAGAAGTGCGTAATTTTTAGAAAACGGTTACACACATACCTTTGATAGTACATGTCGATGTTTCCCAACTGCCAGTGTCAAGACAATTAAGTGTTGCCTTAGTCGTTTCGTATCCGGTATCGCAAACAAGAGAAGCACTTGATCCGTATGTTGTTGTTGTAAATGTCACATTTCCATTGCTCACACTCAAAGAAGATCCACAATCTAAAAGGAAAGGACTAATTATGATGTCATGGAATAATAATAATATAGTATACAATGTTGTATACAAAATTTTATGATTGTCTCGAACAACTTTTTCAAAATGATAACCAATTTACAATTAATCTTGGCAGATGTTAACCTTTTATTATGCATTTTGCTTTCGTCCACTTTCCGTTTTTCTGACAAGAAATAGACGCCTTGTTGTGTTGATAACCAGCAGTACAATTGATACTTGCAGTGGCTCCAAAAGTAGACGTCCCAGCATTATCTAGTGTAGCAACACCGTTTGTAATTGACGGAAGACCACCACAGTCTGGAATCAGAATTTTAACATCTCAAAACCATCCACGTTAAAATGGTATAAAAACATTGTTTGATCGATAAGATATGTTTTATTGATCTTGTCCGTTATCTTATCTAACGAATGGTTTCGCTTTACATTGATGGCTAGTTTGAGTAATCATCATAAGATTTGAATGAATAGATCAAATACTAGTAGATCTTAACACGTGCTGTGGAGTTATTGATATTCTATATCTGTCTTTGCTAAATTATTCGTAGCATGCATGAGCCTTTTTAGCCCGTGTGCTATACAATTCTTAATGAATACCTTTGATAGTACATGTCGATGTTTCCCAACTGCCAGTATCAAGACAACCAAGTGTTGCCTTAGTTGTTTCGTATCCAGTATCACAAACAAGGGAAGCATTTGATCCGTACGTTGTTGTTGTAAATGTCACATTCCCATTACTCACGGATAATGAAGATCCACAATCTTAAGTGAAAAGCAAATTAATACAGAATGGTAAAAATATGTGTAACCATTTAAAGCAGCGCGCCTCCAGAGTCATGTTTTTTTTTTCATAAAAAATTTGAAAATGTAAATGAAAACAAAGAAAATATTTTTTTACATTGCAAACAGCATAAACAACCTATGTAAATTACCAAAATAGGTCAAAATATGCAAAAATAGTCCTTACTGAGTTTGTAACACAATAGAAAGATGACGGGAAAGTCATTTATCGGTTTAAACATAAGTTAGTTATTCTATCTTAATTCTTTTTACTTAAATTAAAGTAATTTTTTAACTCAAGATTTAATTTCTTGAAATATTCTGGTTCATCTGGAGGCATGCAGTTATAAATGATAGAAAATTACTGTTTTGTTCGGTTTTACGTCGCACCAGCAATGCAGAGGTCATATGACGAATTTTCAGTTTAATAGGTTGAGGAAGATCTAAGGTGATCCACCTTGCAATATTTTAGACATAAGCGGGCACGTGGGTAGAATCACTGATGCTCTGTCAGCTAGCTTGTGAGCTTCATCACGTGATCTTAGATCCTTGGTGATGCAAACCTATAACATCAATCTCAAATTTTAAAATATTATATTTGACGGAAACAGATAACTGCAAGTGTTGATTTACCAATAATCTTTTGATCGGTTTGCTACTTTGAAACCTTTGAAATTTTTATTTAAAGTTTAAGGGGTTTAAATATCAAAATACAAAGAAAATATAAGCTAAAATCCGGTTTGAAACCTTGCTTGACGGAAAAGCACATTAAAAAACGTATATTATATCTTTAATACGAATTCATAACATGAATCAGAATAAATGTACATTAATAGTAACTATCAATCAAGTTTAACATGCAATATATAATATATATAATATGCATGAACCACATCGGTAAGAATTAATAATTCATAATCATCAGGTATATGTCAGACAATTAGTCGAACCAACAACATGACGTTTAGGAAAACAATCCCCTTTAGTTTATAGTTAATACTAATATAATTCTTTAGTTCAGTGGAAGCTATAAGCTTAATGAAACCTTTTAAATTTGTTTTTGGAACCAACCAGTACTTAGTAATGAGTGTAAAGTTTCTTGTTCGCAGAAACAACATCTTACAACTGAAGGGTTTTAAACCAACGCGGCCAGAAATTCTTTGAATACTAGTCCGATGCGTTAACCACTCGGAATAGCCGCCAACCTTCTATCAAAAAATGATCGGGCAGAGGAAATATTAATTTTGAAGAGGTTATAGAGCATTCATACGTAACCATAACCATTTTTTAAATAGTACCGTTATTGTAGTGAAATAAAGCAACACTATATATTATCTACATAGTTTGCTGAATATATACATGTGTATTCATTACAGAAATACGATTAAATCTATATGACCCGGGGCGCTCGCGATATCGTGACCAAACTATACAATCTGTTTTATAATATTGCAATTTTTATTTAGTTTGAATCGGAAAAAAGAAGAAAATATACAATAAATATGTACACTTTCTTTGTAGATTTTCTAAAGAATGACTCATTAACTCAGTATTGATCGTGCGTTTACGTAACTGTCACGGAAATTAACGAAGTCTATGCATGTTGTATAGATACTCCTTAATGACAAGCTCCTTTAACTTAATGACACTCTGCCAAATAGTTGAGAGTAATACATTGTTTGCATTGTTTTAAATGAAACCAGAAGATTTCTTAAAGCCTTAAACATTAATATTTGCAATTCTTACATAGATCAACTGAAGTAGTTAAAACGACGCAAAACACAGTGAAGAAATGTTCTCAGATCTACGTAAAAACTGTAATTGTATCTTTCTAACAGAAATATGTCATTCTTTAAAGCAAATAAACAATTAAAACAGGTTTCAAATCCAACAATGACAATGACACGAAAGTGAAATTATTTGAAATTGTGTGTTATTTTGTTTTTATATATCATACCAAAAAATAACCTTAACATACAAAGATATACTACGTCAAATATCTTCATACATGTATTATAAAATCAACCATGGTACTTTTAAAAAGTACTTCCGCCATTTTTATTATAAATGGCTTCCATCTATTACGATAATTGATAAAACAGTATCATACGGAAATGTGTATTTTAACTTGGTAGGTATGATATGAGCCGCGTCACGACAAAACCAACGTAATGCGTTTGCGACAAGCATGGATCCAGACCAGCCTGCGCGTCCGCGCAGTCTAATCAGGATCCATGTTGTTCGCTAACAGTTTCTCTATTTGTAATAGAGTTTGTAAGCGAACATCATGGATCCTGATCAGACTGCGCAGATGCGCAGGCTGGTCTGAATCCATGCTGGTCGCAAATGCATAATGTTGGCTTTGTCATTTCGCGGCTCATATATTCTTGGCAGAGTTTCACCTTTTATTATGCAGTTTGCTTTAGTCCATTTTCCGTTTTTCTGACAAGAAATAGACGCCTTGTTGTATTGATAACCAGCAGTACAGTTGATACTTGCAGTGGCTCCAAATGTAGACGTCCCAGCATTATCCAGTGTAGCAACACCGTTTGTAATTGACGGAAGACCACCACAGTCTGGAATTTAGATTTTAACACCTGAAAACCAACCACCAACCTTCAGAATGGTATGTAAAAAAAACATTGTTAAATCGATATTATGTGTAAAACTGATCTTTTTTCAGTATCTTATGTAGCAAATTGTTTTTTTTTTTACATTGATGGATGGATAAGTTTGTAATAATCATCATTGGATTAGAACGAACAGATCAACTAGTAGATTTGAACACGTGCTGTGGAGTCATTGACATTTCATATCTGACATTTGCTTAACTAAATGTCACATGCACCTGTTGCATATTCGTACAAAAAGTGAGAACATGCTTTGTAATTTGTATTTAACTCTTAACGCCGTTTCAGAAGTCATTTTCTTACAGCACTGAAACTTTTCAGTAACTCTCGATCGGGACATGCAAATTCTGTAAACAAGAAAAGGAAATAGGTAAAACTGGGAAGCATGGTGACGGGAGATTCGTGTTCAACTTCCGGTTCCAAGTAGCGTTTATTCTGTTATGAACAGGAACACAATTTTGAGCAGAATGTATTAATATTTAAGTATTTCTTATTGCAATAATAGTTATTTAAACATCTTGCATTCTGATTGACATATAAATTATCATTATTGCAAAACTGCATAATGTTTCTGTTAAGAAAATGAACATAAGTACTAAATAATACAAGGGAAACCGGTCAGTGGATAAACAAAGAGATATATATTACCTATTAAGACACATGCTGCTGTTTTCCATTCTCCTGAAGATAAACATTTTATCGTCGAATCAACGGCTTCATATCCAGTTTTACATTTGACACTTGCTGTTGCTCCAACGCCCGAAGACGATTCGTCATCCAGGGTCACTTTTCCGTTTTTAATCTTTAATGGGGAACCACAGTCTAAAAATAAAATATATGTATTAGAATCTTATATCTATCTTTATAAATATCACTTATTATTGTGATTGCTTTCTTTCATTACCACAACATCAAGATATATCTTGCTTTAGAGGGCATTGGAATCTTACATATGGTTCTACATGAATAGTGAACTACAATTCTCCGATTTTTTATGAGTGTTTCGTTTGCGTGGTGCGCATTTCATAGAATATATCTGTAATACTAATTTTAAACTTTTGACATTCTAAGGTATGATTATGACCGAAGTTTGAGTAATTGTGTCAAATAACATACATTGATTTGTTAGAAGACCTATGACGAAGAAGTGTGCAAGCAATGCATATACAAATTGAAATAAAGAAAAAAAATAAATAAATGGTTTCTTCACTAAAAATCTGTCCTTGATTAACTAATTCTATGATTACCTATTAAATCACATGTTGCAGATGGCCATTCTCCTGACGAAGTACATGTTATAGTTGGATCACTAGCTTTATATCCAGATTTACATTTAACACTTGCTGTTGCTCCAACACCCGACGTGGATTTCTTAGCAAGCGTTATTTTTCCATTTTGTATCTTTGATGGGGACCCACAATCTGAAATACCATTTAAGCTTGATAATGACATTTTCTCAATCATTGTGTAAACTTCCCTCTCTGTTTTTCGGAATCCTTTTTCCTTTTTCAACATTAAGTAGAGAAATACAGTAATCAGTTATGACACATAAGACAAATGTTTAAGGGCAATGACATTCTAGAGCTTTTAAATATAATTTCAAATAGTAAAAATGAATCGAAACCGATATTAACAAAACATTAATGAACATTTGTCATCTGTGCCAAATACTTTTTTTACATAGAAAAGAACACAACTTTTTGTGTATCTTAAACTTTCAACATCGTAAAATCTAATGTATCAAAGATTATGAATAACTTTTAAATAAGCATAATATGTTGGATTCAGTTTGCCAAAATAGGATTTGAAAAAAATAAGGTAAATGTTAGAATATATGTTAAAAAAAAGAATGAAATGGTTTGATCAAAAGAAATACGTTAACATCTGTCGTCAATTTATTATTTCTATGATTACCTATCAAGTCACATGTTGCAGATGGCCATTTTCCTGACGAAGTACATGTAATCGTTGGATCACTAGCTTTATATCCAGATGTACATTTAACACTTGCTGTTGCTCCAACACCCGACGAGGATTTCTTATCCAGGGTTATTTTACCATTCGTAATCTTTGATGGGGAACCACAATCTAAAACATGAAATAATGACAAGCGATTTTGTAATTGCATAGATGTCACGTGGGTGGTTTACCGATTACCGACATGTAATGTATTGAGTTTTTCATAAAATGACAATTATAGATAATTATACTAAGCCAGAAACAGAACAAATTATCTTTAAAACGCATGTATGAAAATTACCATTTAAACAATAGCCAGTAAGACTTTGGTTTTACAAGATTTCCAATAGCAAACATTGAAAGAGAATATGTATATCATAAAATAAGATATAATATTATTATGTAGAATTAATTATAAATTAAAACTGAATGCCACCAGATGAACAAAAATATCTTAAACAAATCATTATTTGAGAAATGTACCAAGATTTTAAAAAAAGTAAAGTGATTCAATATACGTTATGCACGATTAATTTCTTACTTCGTGATATTAATAACCATAAGACTACTGCATGATTACCTCAGTAAGGGCTATTTTTGCATATTTTGTGTAATTCACGTGGGTTGTAAGTGCCATTTGCAATGCGTAAATTACTTTCTTTGTTCACTTCACAATATCTTACTTTAAATATTTTTTCAAACTTTTCACGAAGATCAGCATGACTCTTGAGGCATGCTGCTTTTAAAAAAAAAATCTTGAAAATTATTTTGTTTATGCAAATATATATTAGTTCGATTGTGTTGGAACACTCTTGAATCCATTCCTGGAACCAACCAGTACTAATCAATGAGTGATACTTTCTTGCTCAAGGAAACAACAGCTTGCCCCTGACTAGGGTTTTAACCCATGCGGCCAGCAACCCTTATATAACTAGTCCGACGCGTTACCCACTTAGTCATGACGTCACTAAATTAGTTGAACATGCAGATACCTATCAGGTCACACGTTGCCGTTTCCCATTCTCCAGAAGATGTACATTTTATAGTAGAAACACTTGCTTTATATCCAGATTTACATTGGACACTTGCTTTTGAACCAACACCAGTCGATGATTTCTTCTTCAGGGTTACCTTCCCATTTTTAATCTTTTTCGGGGATCCACAGTCTAATTATGAAATATACAAAAAGTTACATTATCTATTCAACTTGAAACATTTTGAATATTATTAAAAAGCTGTTTATAATTATTTCATTTTTATGTATATTTTATTGAATAAAGGGAAGTTCAAGTCAAATACATTTATAAAGAAATCAGTGTTGACAGCTACAATATTCGGCAAATTATCTAGATAATCAATATTCTTTTGTTTCTGTTACAATGACCAATTTTCAAAATAACTATCATGCTTCATTGAACTAGACATATCGTCTTCAATGTGAAACGAGCCCCGTAATAAGTACTTAGTTTCTTATAATTCAAAACATACGAACTGGATATGTTTAGTGACATAATTATATTTGTGTTGTTATGTATATTTATGGACATGTACAATAGATGAAGGTCCTCTTGCCACAATATGGCTGTATTATATCCTATGTGATGAATAATGACATAGGCATTGTTCAGAGGGTATTGAGGGTATTGAATGAGTGAAAGTTCAACACTGAACGAGGTGATTAGAATAGTAACCAGCAAACCTCTTGCATATTGCTTGCTATTCTACTCAGCAAATTCAATGGTTTAATTTCCTCTCTAATATACATGTCTATAGAGAATATTTTGTTTAGTTCATTGTTAGATCGGAATATATGAATATTACAACGAGTGCGCACCAAAAAAAAAAATTTCAATAAATATGAAAATAGATAGTAAATTGATACCGGTTATAACACTTTCTATCCAAGTTTTGTGCAGGCTGACTGGAACCGTTGCTTGAACTTTAGAATCGCAAAACTGTTCGCCCGTTGTTGAAAGGCCCTGTAAAAGGGTACTTTTCTTTTTTGTACCAAATACAGGTAACCCCGGCTTAAAAATAAAGACTACACAATTTAGCATTTTCTATTTACACTGGTATAGTACCTTTACTGTATAAAAAGACATGAAGTTCATTACTCATAAACTATTTAAACTATGAATGACTTATTTTGGTCATATATTGTCCATTGACGTCACATCTGACGCCATATGGTGTCTTTAAATTCTTTTTCATATGCAGTGCATATTTTCTGTAACAATGCAGAGTAGTTCGACAATTCAATAGATGAAATGTTATGATTTTATTACTTTGTGCAATTCTGAAAACGATTAACAAGTAAAAAATGCAATAGAAAAAGAATTATGTAAGTTTTATATACCTTACAGGTAATACACTCGAACAAAAACTAAGTATTGTTTGACATTTATAACATTTATACGATTTACTGAATGAAGTGATTCTCGTTCTCAATATCAATAGTGTTAAAGTCTACAGCACTGACAATATTATTTTTTTTGACTTTTCAATATACTGTTTAAGACCTTGACGGTCTTTAAAAAAGTGTATGTGAACTAAAGTAAACACGGTGAGCCGAAACTGATTTATAATAAATATACTTCTAAATCGACAAAAGAACAGCTGCAAAAATACAAAAAAAAAGAAAAAAAAGAGAAAGAAATGAAAGAAAACGTCACTAAAATAAGGATGACTGATTTGTTCACTTACGCTCCGCGGGGCGCAAGGTGAAAACACGATGATACGACAGTCACGAACACTGTCATATTGTTGTGTTTGCGCCTGGCGCGACACAGAGAGAAAATATGACATGGCACAAATAAGCCACCATAAAAATATACAAATACATACTTTCATTGCTTTTTCTATACTTACAACGCATTTATTCTTTTTATTAACGTCTGCATTCAAGCACGTGTATTGTTTCTGATCAAATGTTTGTTTTAAACGTTTATCCTTTGTGCACTCTTTTGAATTGACATATGTGACGTCATTACTGGTAATCACGTCTGAAAAATCAATCAGAATTGAACAACTTTAAAAGTCTTTGAAAGCTTTTGTATACTGTAACTTTATTATGGTTACCATGATATATTTTAAATTGGTATGCCTTTAGTTACTTAAACTACTTGTACACATTTACCGGGTGTGGATTATTCTTTTCCGCATCGGTTACCTCCCTTGCTCACAGACGTATCTAGACATATAGGCAAAACAAAAACTATTCG
Source organism: Ruditapes philippinarum (assembly GCF_026571515.1). Taxonomy (NCBI): domain Eukaryota; kingdom Metazoa; phylum Mollusca; class Bivalvia; order Venerida; family Veneridae; genus Ruditapes; species Ruditapes philippinarum. The sequence continues at coordinate 67,470 of NW_026866146.1, read as the reverse complement.
ATAATTTTTTGAAACAGGGTAAAATGTGGCTAAAATACGATAACAAAAACATTTTCAGCAAAAACACCCCCCCCCCCCCAAAAAAAAAAAAAAAATGTTTAATTGTCACACCGTTCTCGTTTTTTCGGCCGAAGGTTTTCAGTGTCATGTTTGCGTGCTGCTCAAGTTTTAGAATGAAAGTTTCAACAACTATATATAGTATAATTTTAAAACAATGTGTGCCTGGTTAGAAGCTCACTTGGTAAATCAATGTCACCGTAGTCACCGTATATTACTTTTAATGATTTGCACTTATATGTTTAAACCCTTCGCTCTGCCATGTTACTATGATGTTGTTGTTGTTCTCCCTTTTTCACTTGGTCCTTTGTATGATCATTTGTATATTATATTCGGTTCTTATGAATTTCTATTTCTATTTTATGTTTCTTTATTTTATATTCCATTTGTGTTTCACTCTTTAGCAACTAACTACATTTTTTTTTGTTAATTTTATTTAAAATTTTTAAAAATCAAACGATTTTAAACACACTACGGTTACGAAATATTAATAATTTGAATATATGGATATCACACACATCATTTCATTATATTTCTTACACAATTGCATATCAACCTGTGTACAAAAGATATTTTAACTCATGCAAGGAAAAAATTGGTCAAATAAGAAAAAGATACATAAAACACTCAAATGTAATGGTACCTAACTATGATACGAGCATCTAAATGCATGGAACAACACTGACAAGGACGCTTTGCCTACTGCACTATCAAGGCACATTAAAATAATTATGACAATTTACTCTGTGTTTCATTTATTAGGCTTCACCTGCTTTCCCTTTTTTCGCATCGTTATTAATTTCTATGTAAACATAGACCCAAGTTATCGTCCTTGGACAATACTTCTGCAAAAATGCCCCCATGTTAATATGTGAAAACAAGGTGTGAAACAAATCACTAATATTTAATGCAAATAAAACGTTTTTGATACGTTCATGTTTTGCACAATTAACATAATTCTGTTATATACATAGAATGAAAAGTAGAATACACTTTAAACTCAAAATTTTCCAAGAAGTTAAATATTATCTTTTTAAATTTTCATAGCGGACTTAAAAAGACGTAAACTGATAACCCGCTTGGTTTGCATTACTATTGTTGTATATAAACCAATTCAAGACCTATATGTGAAAATTAGCCTTCTTATCAATATGATAAGGCAATGGCATATGTTTTAAGTCTGCCCTTTAATAAAAAGGCGGACAACTCTTTGTCCCTTTCTCTTACGAAAAAGGATTTTTGTCCCTTTCTCATTAGAGAGAGGGAATTCTGTGATGCGTGTATGTGGTCGCACGGTCACGTTCTTTCAAACATTTCCTCGATGCATGTATGTGGTCGCATGATCGAAAATCTTAAATATTATGATAACGTAAACAAAGGCGTTTTGGTCCAAATTTTGTAATCTTAATTAGGAGAAATAAAAAAATCAAATACCTTTAAAAGACTAAATACAGAATAAGAAAGTTTTTTAAACTTCCTACATGCATTCATGCAAAGTTCTTTTGAACCTTTACGCCATTTGCAATGTTATCAGGGGAGATTATTGTAGCTGACTCTTTTTTAACACAACAGTCACCTCCCTGTTGAACGCTTACGCCATTTGCAATGTTTACCGGGGAGGTCACTTTAACTGACTCTCATTTCGCGCAACAGTCACCACCCTTTTGAACCTTAACGCCATTTGCAATGTTTTCAGGGGAGGTCACTCTAACCGATTATTTTCATAGAAACAGTCACCTCCCTCTTGAACCTTAACGCCATTTGCAATGCTATCTGGGGAGGTCACTCTTATCAACTCTTTTTGTAACGTAACAGTCACCTCCCTTTGAACCTTTACGCCATTTGCAATGTTTTCTGGGGAGGTAATTCTAAATGACTCTTAATTTCAATGAACGCAACTGTAACCTCCCCATTGAGCCCTAACGCCATGTGCAATAGTTATAGGGGAGGTCACTCTAACCACCTCTTCTTTTGCGCAGGGATAACCTCCCTTTTGAACTCTTACGCCATTAACAACATTTTCAGGAGAGGTCACTCTAACCGACTCGATTTTAAGAGCAACAGTAACCTCCCTTTCGAACTTTTCCCCATTTGCAATGGCAACAGGGAAAGTCAGCCAACTCTATTTTGAGCGCAACTGTACCCTGCCATTCTATTGGTCATTTCAAAATAACACTCTGAAATCTCGGAATCTGATTGGCCATTTTAAAATTAGTAAAATAACATAAAAGATTTTTTTCTGATATGGTACATGCGTCTAATTTTTTTGAAACGAAATATCTATATTCATAAGTTCTTTGACTATCAAGTTAAAGATCCTGTAACACAATTTTTTATGGTTTTATTTCATAAATATGATGCTCAAGATATGTCAATATTGTAAGTTCCAATAAGCATTATTTATAGAGATATTACCCAATTTAACATTTCATGTAAATAAAGGGAGCTAATTAGAATTTTATTTTCTATAAATTCTAGGTCAAATTTTCCAATAAGAAAAGAATGCATGTAATTAATTGATTCAATATAATTTGCACAAATATTTGCAGTACACATTTTATATATTCTTCGATGTTCGAAAATTGTTTAATTGGCATAATTATATACTATATGATATTTTGCATGTGTGGTATTCACATATACCAGCCCGCATAGCTCAATCGGTTAGAGCGCGAGACTTGTAATCTCGACATTGTGGGTTCGATTCCCGGGCTGGCCAACTAAAAATTACTAATCAGTCTTTCGGATGAGACTTTAAATCGAGGTCCCGTGTATGGGTGCTTAAACACTTGGCACGCTAAAGAACCAGGAGAAGCTTCTGGAATTGGGGCATCTTTCTGTATCTGTAATTGCACTATCCTCCAAAAAAATAAAATGACTAATACTCTTCTGGAGGACTCGCCCATATGGGCAACCGGTGGCGAGTATAAATAAACGCAAATACACACACACACAGTATTCACACAGGAACAATATCAGTCACAAAACATACAGGGTCTTTAAAGATATACTATGCTCAAATTTTTTATAAGAATTTTTTATAATTGCTACAAAGTCTTTTTGTATATACAAAATAAACACGTTCTGACTTGATACATATTTAAAGTACTTAACACTATAGGTAGTAAAAACTGGCAGTTTTTAAAGACAGGACCAACTTTACTTGCCCCGTAATAGAGAACGCAGCTTCTCATGCATAGTTTATTAATTCTTTTATTCAAATTGAACATATTCAATAAAAGTTTCAGTGGTTTCAATAAATTTATGGGATTAAAATATTTTTCTTAAGGATGACAGAACATCTTTAAATTCTCTTTAACCATGCCTTCTCCTACACGTAATAAGTTCCATATTTCCATGTATCCTACAGATTATTTTAGCTTTTTCACGATCGAGCTGGGACATACGGTAATTAACGTATGTCCCAGATACTAGGCTCAATATCATAATTCTAATGATTTTTTCCATGTTTCCAAAGACACGATATGCAAATAAACCAGTTTTAGTTCGGCTGAATATCTTTTTTAAGATACTTCTTGTTTTTCTTTGTTTTTTTAGTTTAGTTATCTGTCATGAATTTTGGACTTTGTTTGCTTTATTCAAGGGCAGATAATTCACACCGAAGGTAACACTATCTTTTTTTTTTCTTATTGTCATGTTCTTAACGTCCTTTAGAGTCATAGAAGGAATAAAGAGCGGACTGCCTTTTCTCTCTCCTTTAAGTCATAAAACCTGGCATATTTTAAATAATTTTAAGTCCCTTTATTCAAACTGGAAACTGGAACGGAAATGCTTTATGGAATTGCGTGCTTTTTTGCATTGTGGCCAACAATGAAAAGAAAGAACATAATCCAGAAGTAAAAAACAAGTTTTTTTATGTTTTCCGCCCTTGAAATGAACTCAAATAAGGCAATAATTTAGAATCAATGTTCGTCAAGTTATGTTATAACACAAAAGTGAGATCGTTGCCACTCAATTTTATTTTCGCTTAAACTATTTATGTTATCGTATTGTTACAACATGGTAAGTACTTTTAAGAAATTCTATTTTAATTTTCTGTTTTAATTCTGCCTATTCGTCTTTATGAAAACTTCCTAAAACCGTTTTTAATGATATAATTAACTAGTAACATTGTTTGAGATGACTATCTTAAATATCGATTTTGTCCGGTATAATAAAATAAATATGACATTCCATTCATGGTTGTTAAAAAGGAGTGTTCACCCTCGAGTCTCGGCTGCCTCGGATTACATCAAACAATAATTGTCGGGGTTGAACATTCAATTTAATCATCCTCAATGGAATTGTTGTTCATATTAATATACATTTGCATCTAAAGAAAAAATGTGGTAAAAACATACATTGTAATAAACTTACTATAAATCCTAACGAATGTCCTCCTTGGTGATGTGCTCACCCTATGATGCAAATAAGACGGTGTCTTTGCATTGGAACTTAAGCAAGGACGGTTAACACTACGATTGCATGTTAATATTTTGAATAATTTCTTTGAGTTTATTATTTCAATGGGAATTTTATTACAATATTACATTAATAAAGATATAAATGTATTGAAAAGAATATTCGTTCTTACCTTTAGAATTTAAATTGTATAATTGATATTGATAGTTGTTCGGTACTAAGCTCGATGCAAACTCTGTAAACTTGTCCATGACCCCTGCGGTGGCATCCAACTTAAGGAGCACCAAAAGACCTTTGCCCTCGGGACTCTTTCAAATAAAAAATAAGAGATTAGATACATAGTTGGCTTTTTAAAATCATTGAAGTGCTTGCTAGCGCTTTCTTACAACATGTGATAAAATAAATCTTGTACTCATGTTCTTAAAATATCAAAGTAAGTGCAACAATTACTACCACATGACGTCATGCGTATATGCCGCAGAAATATGTAACGCAATTAGTTTTTACATATTGATTTTAAATGAATAACAGTTCAGAGTAACTGATATACAACAAACAATTTGTATGTAGTCTTCAATGTGACATCATAGTTAAACATAATATTCTTGTTGCCACATTCATTAAATTTCGTTTGGATAAAATTTTATTTTTAAGATATCCTTACCGGCATTATAAAATCTTATTTGGACCGTATACATAGTATAACATTGCGTTTATAAATACGTCATAAGATAATGTTTACACATAATAGCAAACCTTATTACGTTTGAACAAAATCGTATCTAAATTATATATATTCATTAATTTTAATTGAACAATAATTTCTATAATTTAAAAAAGGTTATAAATTTCGTTTACTTGGGATAAAATCAGTGTAATAATATTGAAATATGTGTATGGACTTTTTATACTTAGGGAAACTGTTCCAGCTCTTACAAATTTACTTAAGTAATATAATAATAATGTTCTAGCCATGAAAAATAAAGAAATTTAAATTCATTATTTTAGAAATTTAGATGTAATACGTTAAAGAACTTACCCTTTCCTCAGCAATGACTTTACTTTGTTTTCCATTTGAAAAAGTTACTTTAATCTTCGATAATTTTCTGAAAATGATCAGTAATAGCAACCGTTTATATATGGTATGGTCATATAACCTGTCAGGACGATTAAAACAAATCTATAATACAGCAAACCTTTTTTTTTTGTGTATGGAAAAGTGAGATTGTTTCATAAACTGACAGCAGCCGTGTATATTATTAGTTATACATGTAAATATTTTTGACAATATGGCCCTATATTAACGGATAATTGGAAATATGATCCGAGCCACTAGGCGATATTGCAAACAATATACGGCAATATAACCTGTCAGAATATTTATAACGAATTTATATACAACAAGCATCTTTTTGGGGGATTTCTTCATAAATTGACAGCAGTCGTGTATATAAAACTAATTAAACGTACGATTATCCAATGAAAAGCGACGTTACAAGCGTGCAGTATCAAATTTTAAAAAATCATTTTGATATAAACGTCGCGATTATCCAATGAAAAGCGACGTTACAAAAATGAAGTATAATATAGAAGATTTAGTTACCTTGAGTCAACACATTCTCCGAGTGTGAGTATCCAGTCTGAATTGACCTGTAGGCCAGCACATTCGTCATTTTTTATACCAATAAATACAGTCCATTTTGCTACATCACTAGATTTTTCATATGTTTTTATTACAGAGCGAGCTAAGATACTACTTGTTTGACCTGAAATAAAAGAGAAACTTAACAAATGTGTGATATCTTTTTCAAAGAATACGCTCAGTTGCTACTTATTTGGCATGCCATAAGAGAGAAAGTAACAAGCTGTGCTGTATTTATCGGATGTTAAGCTGAAATACGTATTGTTTGGTTTGAAATTAACGAGAAACTAAGCAAGTCCGTGCTTTATTTATCACAGGACAAACTAAAATTAAACTTGTTTGGTCTGAAATTAACGAGCGAGGGTTATATTTTCAAACAACCGTTTATATACGGCTCTATAACTTGTCAATAATCTTTATAACGAAATTATAATAAAACAAACGTTCTTTTTTATAAAATGTAATTTCTTCATAAATTGACGACAGCCGTCTATAAAAATATATAAACATCACGATCAGACAATGAAAAGCGATGTTACTAACGTGCAGTATTATAAAACATGAAATAATTGATCATTCTTTGTATCAATTATATACCATTACATTAGTAACGAAATATAAAAACAAATAAAGTTTACGGCCACTTGTCATGGTTTTTGCTTGTTCTTTTGGGTTCTAAGTTACACCGAAATTGCAAAGGTCAAGTGACAATTGTTCAGCTTTACTGGTGGAGGGATATCTCGATATCTCATGTGAATTTTCATTCATTATTTTGTTAAGTGAAAGCACCGACATTCCGTAAGACAGTTTGACCAAGTGGTTTTGTTACGGTTTAGAATGTTTAAAAAATCTGATTTGTGTTTCTGTCTTTTTTTCGTAAACAACGGTTCGATATCTTAAAATAACTTATTAATAAGTTATCTAATTAACGGTTTCTCTGAGGATCTTAACCTATGTATTATTACTCTATGACTAATCATAGAAATTAAATTTTGTGGTTTTAAGAAAAACTTGTTCTTATTACTTAACCTCTTAAACTCTGTATGAGTAATAAGATGTATCGTCATATATGACATCATTTATAAATATATAATTGATAAATTGCTGGGGCGTATCAAATGTTTTTTTTTCATATTCATTTATCCTTAAAGGCCCACTAAGCCCCTAAAATGCTCCTTTTGTAATTTCTCAAAATATTTTTATTTTCAGTGTCCTGTTACAATTTCTGAAAGAAAAAAACAACAACAAACAACAACAACAACAACAAAACCACCATCAACAACAAAAAAGCATTGATTCCTGCTTTTTGATAAGATCTTGTACTTTGTATGGAAAGCAAAATACCATTGTGTTTACATGTTGCTGCATTTACGAATAATGATTTCACGGTTTGGATTTGAGCATCACATATGTTTTAAATCCATAATCGAAATATTACTGAACCTATGACTGGTACTTCGAATTCTAATGAAGAAAAAACATTTTGACGCAAAATGGGTCTTTAGCATGCTGAAGTTTTGAATCAGTTTTGTCCAGCTTCCCATTTTGTTCGGAACTGTCCTTAATCAATTTTTTGACATATGTGTTTACATGTTGCATAAGGTATTTGACTAGCCTATGGTCAATTTCATATCAAATCTTCTAAAAACTAAATAAAAAATATATGTGTCAAAGATATCAAAATTTATAATCTCATACTTGTAAACAATCCAAAATTGTGGACGACGGACATTTTAAATGATTTTAATAGTTATCACTTGCACACTGTGCTCAGGTGAAAAACATGATTGTATATTATTAGTTATAAAGATTTTTAACGGGTAATATGGCCCAATATGTACGGCTGTTTGTAAATATAACCCGAGCCGCTAGACTCGGGTTATATTATCAACAACCAACCCAAGCCGCCGAATTTATAATACTGCAAACTTCCTTTTTTAGAGAAAAAAGTGATAATCTTTATAACTTATTATATACAAGGCTGCTGTCGAATATGAACCTGGCGGCTTGGGTAATATTTACAACAACCGTTTATATAGGGCCATATAACCTGTCAACAATCTTTATAACAATTTATATAAACTTCATGATTATCCAATGAAAAGCGACGTTACAAACGTGAAGTGTATAACTAGATCACAATCTTTCATCAATTAACTTTTAATGTAAACTTAATGTACTTTAAATTTTCAACATACATGTATAATTAGCCTTAAGGTATTTACATAAACAATTCTATGATTATTAAGCAAGATGTAAATAGTGCGCAGTTTTTATGTATTCTTTTTGTAATTACTTAAACCCCAAAAGTTGTTCGGTCTATATTTCAATCATATTAAAAATTAGAAGATACTGCCCCAACACTTATAATTTACAGAAACAGATTGAGCAAGAACGTTTTAGCTGACTTTGACAAATTTCAACTTCAGTCTACTCTTTTCAGACTTCACACTTCATATAAGATATCTCACAAAGTGTGGCATAATGAAGTGTTAAGCTTCAAGTATGAAGATAAAAGTGTGATGCCTGTTTTGAAATTTAAATTTTACGAAGTTTAAAAGCTGAATTCTGTAATTTTCAGTGTGAACTGGGTCGTTTGTAATAAGAATTTCAAAGCTGCACTATGTAATTAGCATTGCGAATTGTGAAGTTTAAGTGTGGAATGTAAAATGTGACTTGCAAAGTACGAAGTTTGAAACTCTCGTAGTTAACATGTAAAAATATATGATGACATCAAACTTCAAACATTTAACGTCATACTTAAAACTTCACACTCCGACCGTCACACTTTTAAAGCCAAAATATCAAATTACATACTTCATACTTCTTATGTAAGAAGAAAAACTTTGAACGTTCAATACATTATATATGGAATAATATGGCATCTGAATTTTGAAGAATTATGATCGAAGATTATTGACAGCCTTCCGTTTTTAACACAAATTATTAATTCTATTTCAATATTTATCATGTTTTTTTCTTATTTATAGTATTATAAAGATCAAGAATGGCGAAATTCTGTAAATTTAACTGTCCAGCACTAACCGTGAAAAAGGCGAATATTCAAATAACAAATAGCACACGGTTTAAAAATTAAAATTATCCGCCCTTTTCCAAAAAAGAAGAATTAGAAAATTTCACTTGAGAGTTTCATGTTTTTTTACAACCATGGCAATTTACGCTTGGCTTTGCCTACCACCTCATAATCATTTCATCCGAACATTATAGTAACAAAATGTGAGCGGTGAATATTTTCTACAAATCGTTCCCGCGTGCAGACCATTCTCTCTGAAATAAATACAAAAGATAAACGATTCGCTAAAATATGTACTATATAAACTGTTTTTTTTTCCACATAATATTCGTGATACCTCCCCATCTATCAAAACTACAATTTCTTTTTATTTTTGATTAAAAAAGTACTTACTGATTAGAAAAGAAATAAGGAAAAGTTTGTTATCCATTTATTTTGGCACAGATGTTTTGTTCCTCGAATTATTTTTTTTTAAGTTTTAATAATTATTTTGTTATAATAATAATATTTTCATCAATTATTCGTTGTTTTTGTTTTGTTCTGTTTTTGTTTTGTTCTGTTTTTTTTTTCAACAAATTGACTATATGTTTAAAAATTCCTATTTTGTTTTATAATATTTTCATCAATTGTATTAATATATATACTCTATTTTATAAATTTATTTAATAAGAAGCCGTAGGCGAATTGGCATTACCAAAGTAATGCATCGTATTCATTTATCTGCGCAAATATCTTGTTCCATGTTTAATTAAAAAGTAGAAGATCCCACGTAATTCAACAAGTTTTGACGTTAAAATGGTATTTTCATGACCATAAAATGAACTATTTATGCCGATAAACATTTTACACAAAGTCAAATATATTTGTTTCATATTATTGCGTATTTACAAATGTTTGAGGTTAAATTAATCATGATGTTTTCAGCCTAATCTGCTTACAGTACATTTTATTTATTTATTGTTTCATTTTATTTTTTTTCGTTCAGTTAAAATTATTTAAAATTCCATGATGACAAAATTCTTCGTATTTGAAACGAGTTTAAGACTGACCTTCATCTCATAGAAACATATGTCATTTGGTGTCTGTTCGGGACTTTTTAACCGAATGCTTATATAATTGCAGATTGAGGGATACGTTACACGAAACATCCCGTTTTTTTTCCAAAACAGTGCACCAAACCCTTAATTTTAACTCAATTAAATGCTTTATTTAATTACCCTTGAGAGATTTTTCCATGGATTTTTTTTCATGATAAAACATTTACATAAAGTTGAAAATCCAATAACTTTTTACTAAAGGTCGGCGACATGGTAAACTTCTCAGTATTATAAAAGTATAATAAACTTTTTGAACTAACGTTTATTATCACCTCTACAAGTACGACAATCATGTTAGTCTTAAATAAATATGTTATCTCAGATTTATCGTTACTAGTTGACTCGTATTAGTGGCAGCCGACCTAAAATTAACAATTTTGAAAAACAGTTTGGCCAGAAACACAATTACATATATTTCAAAACCTTTTACACAGGCAGATAACCAGTTGCACTGCAATATTCAAGGATATATGAAATAAATGGAAGAAAATGATAGTTTACATGCATTGCTCCAAACAAAAAGACTTATAGAAATTTATATATACCCCAACCCACCAAAAATCACACACACAATAATAATAATAATAATAATAATAATAATAATAACAATAATAACAATAATGATGATGATAATGATGATAATAATAATAATAATAATAATAATAATTATGATGATGATGATGATGATGATGATGATGATGATAATAATAATACTTATATGGCCATAATGGCCCAATGACACAGACATTTCGAGGGAATTTCTTTTTCCGTAATTATATCCCGTGTGGGTTTGTCATTCCGATGTTTGAATTTGGGTGCTCAGCCTATTACAGATATCATCGAGATTCTCTGGGACCCGATGCGACAGAGGTCGGTAGAACACCAATCTTCGGTTGATACCCTTACGCCTCGTCCCAGGCTAAGCAAGACGACCGGTTACGAACTGAGTTTATGCATCCCATAAACCACATATATTTTTCGCAACTAAAACCTCATAGTAGGAGAGTATCGTTTACTGAAATACTTCAGACCGTCCTAACCATCTCTCTTGTATGTACCGGGGTACCAGTGAACCAGTGTTATTACGGTGCTTCTCATGAGGCCCGCTTCGCGGTGCCTGACGTTGGCTTGACATAATTATATGCCCATATGACCATATGCCGCTTTTCATGGAATGGCACTAACCTGTCACATTTACGGTTCCATGATAACCGTCATATGAACACATCTGCGGATGTTTCAAAATTCTCAATTTTACCAGTTCTTTTTAAATGTTGAATTCTGCTTAAGCCGGTGCTAGGGGGCGTGGACGGCAGTTTGCACTTGACAGTACCGTCCATGAACAGGCTCATTCAAACCTAGCCTGCAACATTTTCAATTTTGCCGTGTTGGGCTTTCTTTAGGGATTCATATTTGTCTCTTTTTTTCCCCGGTGAACATACATCCAACCTTTCGGTTTTCGGAGTCATCTACTGTACTCAGTGAACATACAACCAGCATTTTCCCCCTGAGCAGATGTTTCAGACACAACTCAGCACAAGGAAGCTACACATTCTCCCCGACACACATCTGAACCTATATCCAGAGGTGACTTGGTGTTAGGGGAAGCCCATGCAGCTGCGCGGGTGCCTGCTGAACTACAGGACTCTTCGAACTCTGCTAGGCCGGTGAGCTCCCCAATTAAAAGTCATGGAAGTGCAAGATACTCCAGAATTTGCCAAATTCCTTTAAAAAGTATCACGAACACAAAGTGAAATCAATGGCGATTTCAAAAATCCCCAATTCACTGTCAGTCATACGTTTAGATTTTCCAAAATTTCTTACTTGTTTGGCGCCAACTGACAATGCTTGATTTTTCAACTTTCTAACCTCCAATCGGAAATTCATAAGCACATACAATGCTACCCAAATGTTTAGTTTCGGGTAAATTCCCCAAAATACTGATTACTTCCTAAAAACAACCAAGAAACAATTACAATGACATAGAGATATCAAAAGTGTTCAGTACGTAACATTCTAAACACGATGTCTGAGTTATTAAGAATAATATGAAGTACGAATATGTCACATACCACCTTACACTTATGTCTTTATCACATAGGCCATACTACTTTATTGATTTTCCAATCCATAAAACCCTTAAATCTAATTTTAAATTTCAGTTTTCATACTACTAAGGCTGTGTTTTTGCTAGAATTATGAATCGTTAGACTGATTAAAATCATCTTGCGTATTATAGATTTCAAGCAGCATGTCTCCAAATTCATATCCATGAAAAAAATGAAAAAAGGTACAAAATATGGTGATAAATACTGCAAAATTTTTAATTGCACAGAAATGTAAATCATTAAATGTATCGTGATCCTTTTCTATTTTCCTAAAAATCTGGTACATTTGATTTTCAAGTTCTCCTGGAATATTTTGGCGCATCAGGAGGCATGTGTAAATTTTCCTCTGGCTTCTTTGCCTTATGATTATTTGATTAAAGACCAATGATCTGTATTACTTAATAAATGTGCATGGATCACCAAATTGAATTAAATATATTAATTTTATTTTCCTCGAGACTTTCTTTTTATATTTGAAAAAAAAGAAAGATTTATATACGTCTTAAACAACTCATGAAATTTATATCCAATGAAATCCTATTAAACATTATTTTATCTCGATCACGTTTTCTATATATCAACCAATAAAATCCTTCTTTATTTGCTAATCTTTAATCCTTGCTTTCTTTCTACTTAATAGTTCTTAGCCTTATCACAGCGCTATGCACTGTGCAACTAGGAATATAGAAATTAGGTATATCTTTTAGGAATGTAGACTGTTCACCGCACTGCCAAAATACCAACTCCCAATTTGATGATGATGATTTTAGTTTTTTTATACTGAGCGCCGACTATGCCATATGTCCCAGACTACCAGCCTCTGTTACGTCACTGGTCGTAGTTACGTCGCTGGTCGTAGAGCCTGCAACGGAGGTCTTCTCAAGCCGTCTTTCGACCTAGGACTAGGTTCGTCGCATCTTTAATGCAGATGACATTAGAAGGAAAAGCACCTCTTACTGGAGACAGCAGCACTTCGTAGAGCCACACCCTTCGCCGTTGGTTAGGTCACACCAGCTAAGTGACCTAACTAGGTCACCATCTGGTGTGACCTATGAACTCCTCCGAGCGACGTGCACGCCACGAAGGGAAGTCGAAGTAACTCCGGATTTCAAGCATTATTATGCACTTTATATTGATTCGGGACAGCTTGCTTCCTCTTTTGTTTTCCTTATCTTGTAGATGCATGAACATATTACTATTATTGAATCAATCATTGCTTACCTTTTAAATATGCGTAACCTGAAAATGTATTAACATGACTCGGGAACCATCGCCAAAATACCTGTAGGATACCTGTAGGGTGATTTTGGGCTCTGATAGAAGGGCTAGGCCCTTTTTCAGCCTCTCACCTTTTGTCAAACTTTCGCCACTACAATAATGTAATTCATGCTGGTCTCATCGCTAGTACAATTATTTATATGCACTTACACAGTTTTCAGTTTACATTGTTGTATATGTCATACATGATGATACAGTTAACATCTTAAATTTGGTATGGTACTTCTCCGGTCCAGTGATGATCCAGCTTGATTTTAAATTCATGGACACTTTTACAATCTACTACATTAAGGTAAATTATTCCATGTTTTAATTACTCGTCGTGAAAACTGATTCAAGCAATGAGTTGTCCTACTACGAGGCTTTTCTAGTTTTAAATCATGTCCTCTTATAACCAAACTATTTTTAAAGTGCAGTAATCTAAACCTTTAATAATTTTACATGTCTGAAACATGACACTTCTTATCATTTCTACGACGAGTTAGACTTGTCACTTTAAGCTTTTTATACGGTCAATGTATGTCAGATCTTACAATGATGGAACTAGCTTTGTTGCTCTTTGTTGAAGTTTTACTAGACTTGATATATCTTTGATATGTCTTTGATTATTTATGGATTCCATACGACATTTTCAAATTCTACATACGGACGCATCAACACCTTTACAATTTAACAAACTAAATAAGGTATATTCATCTAAAACTCAAAGGACCTGTTTATAAGATCTAGAATACTGTAAGCCTTGTTAATCTTTGCAGAAAAATGCTTGCTAAATTTAAAATCTGTTTTTTTCAAAAGCAACTCCTATATCACAATCCTCTTGAGTATCTGATTTTGCGGATTTGTATGACCATAATGCATCACCTTACATTTATCAACCTAAAACTTTATATCCCATTTTTCTGCCCAGTTCATAATTGAGATTGAGACAATATCATCTTGGAAAACACCTGACTTACTAGTTTGTGTATACAATTTTGTATCATCGGCAAAAATTTTGATACTTGATTTAACATTATCTGTGATATCATTCACAAACATAATAAAAAGGACGGGCCCCAACACAGTCACAGGGGATTCTGTCATTTTTTTCCTTTCCCACTATATATATAATATGACAAGGGATACAACTCAAAATTGCTCAAGTCATGAAAAAGTAAATAGAACGCAGTATACAACATTTTTTATTCTTTTGATTGTTGGACATTGATGAAAGAATCGATAATTTCAAAAAAAATGACTCACTTTGTAACATGGACAAGATATTATTAAAAATAACCTTTTATGTTTCATTTTTACACACGTTCGTAAAATTTCGGTTTGTAAAATTACACGTGTAAAACGACATCTAATGCAAACGTATGCTCATATAAGAAAGTTTAATCAGGTTATCAGTTAAATATCAATCATCTACCACCATCAATGATGCAATCATTAACTTCTGGTACAAATTATTGTAACAATTATTGTCTGTTTTGATAAGTTCTATCCTCGGCTTCCATTTTGATGTTGCCCGTATGTTCCAATGCGTAAATCCAACTTCTGTTAGTAACTGTCAATTTCATTGGCTAATGAACAATAATAATCCGGATAATAACGGCATATAGCCGCGACAAATAGCAGTTTTTTCATCAGCCAATGAAAATACTCGGAACATAAACACACCTGCAAAATGGATGACAACTTGACAGCCAATGTAAATATTGAAATGTTAGCTATTTCCTGCAATGTTACAGGTTTTAATGAAGTGTTTGTAGTAGAACTTGGTAAATGACTCGTTCATATATTAACTTCTACAATTACTTTGATGGAATAGAGGATATTTTATACAGTTTACACGTCTGAATGCATTTTACGAACCCGTGCTGGTAGTGCGAGGCCACGACTTGTATCCCTTGTTTATATTATATATATTGATTTAATAAAATAATGACAGATTTCCCTGTGAACACAGTTACCTTGAAGTACTTCACCATCCACTAGCTGCTTTCCACAATGAAAAATATCTTACCTCATCTACATAAACTATACAAATGCGAACTTCTGCTTATTGTAAAGTAAAAAGTAATCAAATTAAGAAAACATCATAAAGCATGTTTGATACCAACTTACAGATACAATTTAAAAGAATTCTTGATTGTACACAAATACACAAATGATGTGAACTTAATAAGGGGAAGAAAGTTTTCAATTTTCTCTAGTGTTTATTTCTAACATAATTTTTAAACTTTAAAACCTGATGTCCAAACGAATGGACGTGTATACCATGTTTCCTGGCAAATGTTTCAACCAATCGCTTGCCATATTGTAATACAGTTATCTAATCCAGTTATGGAAGATACCCTGTTAGTTTACGGAAGGTCAGGTATGTACTCAATACTAGAAATAATGTCCTAATTCACTAATAAAGCTGGAGAACCACAATAGTATAGAAGACTTGACAATTTGTTTAATTTTGGTTAAATCAGCAGGTTAATGTCCTGGTGGATGTCGTACCGGATGTCGAGCCAGCAGAGAATTCGTTAAAAAATTTAATGTACTTCTGAATATTCTGTCGAATGTCGTGCCAGCAGAATATTCGATAAATTCCAATGTCCTGGTGAATGTCCTACCGCGTGTCGTGTCAATACGGGATTCGGTAAAGTTTGAAACGTGTTGCAAAAATTCTCTGTTGTGTTTGTGCTATTTCGTTTTCATCTCACCACTGTCGCCAGTGTTATGAAATTTTTTGTTTATTCACTCTTTTCGTTTAAAAAGTAAACCATTTATATGCTGGTATAATGAATAAGAAAAGACCAAGTGAAAGCAGGATTATATTTATTGCAGTAAACCAAATTAATGCATCATTTCTATTTTCTGCCAACAGTCAAAACCAAAGTAACAGTCTTAACAACTTCCATTGTATACACACCGGTCTCTCAAATATCGACCTGTGTCTTACGACGCATTACTCACCCCAAATGAGGGTAAAAATGACTCCGACATAAAGAAGTCCGCGTAGGGATGACAATTTTATTTTATAAAACACTATATATCGTTTCAAGTGATTAAAATCGTTTATTGCTTCCAAGGGATCACTGTTTTCCAGATTTTAATATTGCAAGTGCTATTGATAGTTCGACTGTTACTATTTATTCAAATATTCAAAACTTCTTTCACTTTCGGTTTTAAACATACTATCACGCGTGCTGAACGAAACTGAGTTTGTAAAACCACTAATGGATTGTCAGAAGGAGTGTTTGATGCATGTTTTGAGTAAAAATGATGCAATAGCTATGTTGCCAACAGGGTATGGAAACAGTTTAATTTTTCAACTGGCCCCGTTTGCGTTTTATTCTATCACTTCGGTGTTCAAGCCGCCATGTAAAAAGTAGTGCGTTCCCATCATGCTTAGAGTGGTTTCACACAGGTCAGTAAGACTGGTGTACACAATGAACAACTTAAACAAATACATCTCTTCAATTAACTATCAAAAACTAACTCCAAAAATAACCATTAAAAATCTATCATTATTTAATCTCTTATCAATTACGATAAGAATATGGGATATATCAAAGTCGTCTACCCTTTAAAAAGGGCGGACAACTCTTTGTCCCTTTCTCGTATGAGAAAGGGAATCCTATGATGCGTGTATGTGGTCGCACGGTCACTTTTCTTACATGTCCTCGATGCATGTATTTGAAGGAAAATGACTGTGTGATCACTTTCCCGTATTACAAAATTCCCCTTTTCATACGAAAGTCAAAATACTATCCGCCTTTTTTCAAAGACAAAATATGTCATGTTCTTATCGTTATTTTATCGTTGTCTGGTATTTTGGATTTGTGAAGGGACCTATGGTGTCTTTATAAAGGCCGTTATAAGTAGCGAAAACAGCTGTGAAGAAACAAAGCGTAAACTTGAGACATAAAACATGACAGCAATTCAAATATATCTGAGTTAGGATCAATCATAGATCGTTGCTTTTAAATAGCAAGATACTGAATTCTAAATGCATTTTCAAATATAATTAAACAGATGTCACAAGAAATGCAAAGTATTTCAAGGCTAGGTTTGATCTTGTCGCATTACAACATGAATATATAGTCACTTTTTTCTCACTTGTACAGATATATTTGTATCAATCGACGAGTCCAATTAAGTAATGACCAATAATATACGGTTAAATCTGTTTCTCTATGATTTAGAATTTTGTTTTGGGTGGTATTTACTGACACATAGACCCTCGACCTCACCCTCGTCTTTGTATACTAGGGACGGGTAACCGGGTGTAATTATAGCTCGGGTAGCCTGGTGTTATATTAATACATGTTCTACATTGTACGTGTCCAACCCTACATTTGAGCTTACAGTTAATATAATTCATTGTGTTTTCGTGAGAATTTAGGATGTTTACTACTCATACATTTTTTAAACAAAGTATATGAAAGCGAACATGGATTTAAGTTGATATGCATGGTGCACCCCATTCGTTTAGAAAAACAATATTTATGGAAGATTGCAATTTGTCTTAGTTTCTTCAGTAATGTAAATATGCTTAAGTCTTGGAATATTCCAAACATTGTGTTAGAAATGGATTTTTTTCACTATTTGGATAAAACGTATTTAAAAGTTATGAAAATGTTTGTTTGTTTGTTTGTTAATTAACCTAAAACTGTGGATTTTCGTATACAAAATAAAGCCCCTAAGAAATCTGCAGATCATTGTTTATGATCTTTATTGAACAACTTCATATTGTGATTATTTTTTGTTTTGTTTATATTTTGTGCGTGTTCTTTTTACATGTCTTAACAAAGCCACACCTAGTACAGGCTCAAACTAAGTAGCACTGAGGACCAACTTAATATGCTTAAACATTTTCATCGGTTTTAAAGATATACTGGTTTACGGTTGAAACATATGTTGGTTAATTAAACTCCAATATGAGGACGCCATTCATTCTCATTAAATGCATTGATCGGATATTTGTACGATTTTGATTATTGTGTGTGTAAAATATGAACTTTTATTAATAAAAATCGAAATACTGTTTATCCAGTAAAAAGTTTCTTTATATTACCCATTCGTGTCTTGTTTGATGCAGTTTACTTTTTAAATTTTAAAGAAATGTTTGTTATCGTGGTTTCAGATATGTCAAACATTGAACATCTCAAACACTATACAATTGTAAAAGACATAAACAATGCTGAATCTGTTCATTCATTTCAACAAGTAATGTTATAACCGAAGTTTGTTTGTAGTTAGACCGCCACAGGGATATTTGATTCTTACATTGTCTTTTGCATATATAGTAGACCATTTCTTATTTATTTTCGTTTGCCCATTGTATACTTGCATATGATGGTATTATATTCACATTCATACGGTAATGTCTGGGTTACTGCCGACAAGTATTGGCCAAATTAATATATTTGAAAGTGAATCTTATTGCAAATGTATAAGAATCTGGTTAGCTTTTCGCTTTTTTATTTTGAACCATTTGCTTTTCGCTCTTTTGTTGAGAACCATTTACTTAAAGAGCCATGTGTTAAAATGTATTGTGGAGCAATAAAATTAATAACTGCAAATGCTTTATAGAATTGGTTTACTGCAAAGAATTATACATTGTTATTTGTTTGTTATCATTTTCATGATTAGAAGAACAAGATATATAATAAATGAAAGTTGATTTAGAGATGTTTCCATTGGAACCAAATAAAAACATCCTCAAAGATCAATACTATTTGAGGATTTAAAATGTTCAATCAAACAAAAAAGAAAACCAAGTTGTTGAATGTCAACAATTATTCGTCATCGTTAGAAATTTAGATTGATAGGCTACTTGAATAGTCATCTCACGCAGCCACAACCTGAAATGAAACATATATCTATAAATATTAAAAAAAATTATTAAGATTTTTACTGGTTGTATGGTCCTATATAAACGGTTGTTTGGAAATATGACCCGAACCGCTAGGCGAGGGTTATATTGCATACAACCGTTTATACACGGCTATATAACCTGTCAGAAATTTTTATAACGAATTTATAATTCAGCAAGCATAATATTTTTTAGAGAAAAGGTAAGATTTTTTCAAAAATTTACAGCAGCCGTGTATATAAAACTTTATAATACTGCACGTTTGTAACGTCATTTTTCATTGGATAATCGTGACGTTTATATTATTAGTTATAAAGATCGTTGACAGGTTATATGGCCCTATTTAAACGGCTGTTTGTAAATATAACCCGAGCCGCTATTTTCAAATAAATAAGATAAACGCCACGATTATCCAATGAAAAGCGACGTTACAGAAAAACTATATAAACGTCACGATTATTCAATGGAAAGCGACGTTACAAACGTGCATCATCATAAAAGATGATATACACGTCCAATCTCCACGCATTGATCTCCCCATCATTCTTGGCATTCTAGTTCGGAACTGATTTTGATGGAAAGGTTTACCCACTCATCCAGTTCTTTGTTTTAGACTTTATGTCAAACCAACCTTGTAAAGACTATAAATACCAAAGTGTAAGAATATACTAGTTTAAGCACCAATGACCCCAAACTCCATCCGAAATAAGCTAGGAGGCCATTCAAGCAATTTACCTATTGATTATTGAAGATATCGGTCAGTAAATATGGTTGTTAGGTGGAACTTAAAATATATATACAACTTGTAGGTTTAGGGTTACCTGTAACGGACTGATAATCGGACGATTCAATTACTATTTAAACAAAACATTTACAACAAAGCTTAATTCTCTTTACAGTCATACTCGTTATAATTTAAAAGTAAAATTGTGTTATATGTTGAAGTGTTCAAAATATTGTTTGATATTACCGGTGCAAAGTATCGTTTCATAGTACCGTTACTAAGTATCGTTTCATAGTACCGTTACCAAGTATCGTTTGATAATACCGGTACAAATTATCGTTTGAAATTACCAACACAAAGTATCGTTTGATAGTACAGGTAAAAGTATCGTTTGATAGTACCGGTATAAAATATCGTTTGATAGTACAGGTATAAAATATCGTTTGATAGTACAGGTATAAAATATCGTTTGATAGTACAGGTATAAAATATCGTTTGATAGTACAGGTATAAAATATCGTTTGAAATTACCAGCACAAAGTATCATTTGATAGTACAGGTATAAAATATCGTTTGATAGTACAGGTATAAAATATCGTTTGATAGTACAGGTATAAAATATCGTTTGATAGTACAGGTATAAAATATCGTTTGATAGTACAGGTATAAAATATCGTTTGATAGTACAGGTATAAAATATCGTTTGAAATTACCAGCACAAAGTATCATTTGATAGTACAGGTATAAAATATCGTTTGAAATTACCAGCACAAAGTATCATTTGATAGTACAGGTATAAAATATCGTTTGAAATTACCAGCACAAAGTATCGTTGGATAGTACCGGTACAAAGTATCGTTTGATAGTACCGATACAAAGAAGTATCGTTGAATAGTTCCGGTACAAAGAACGAGGGTCATTCAATAATAAATGTTGGTTAACTCCAATGCAAAGTATCGTTTGATACATGTAGTACCTGTACAAAGTAGTGTTGGCTAATGATAACCTGTCTTACTAATACATCGTTTACGTAGTTTACATTATAAAAAGTATAAAAGATAAGAAAGTGCTTTTGAGTCTACATCCATTTTAGACCCTCAATCACGAAATTACGATGAACTGCTTTGAAATGCTAATCTGAGAAAAAATGATAAACAAAAGTCGTCTGAGAGTTAGAAACAAGTTCAGAATGACAACAGGAACAGCAACAATAATAACAAAAACAACACAGTTTTACCTACCTGCCTATGAGCAAATTGCTTTAGACCATGCCCCGTTGGCTTTACAATTAAGACTTGATTTATCTGGCGTGAACCCTGATTCGCACGTGACAGAGGCCGTGGACAAATAGGTGGTTTGTGCTGAATCATCAAGTGTGGCCGCCCCATTTGTAATTGTCGGCAAGGTCGATCCGCAATCTGTAATTATTTAAGTACAGTGTTATTTATTCACATAAATAAGATATTCTTAACTGCACATTACAGGTAATTAAACATTTAGATAGAAAGAAAGCAGTTTAAATTCATTAATATGTACATTTATTTAATTAATTTGTTCATTTGTCTAAGAAATCTATATATTTCTTAACCCTTTAGAAATATATTTCTTAATTCTTTAGAAATGTCAAACATGTGTTTAATAATGATTTAATAATGGTTTAAGAGCATGTTAGATGTTTAACATATGAAGAAAGTGAAGAAAGTAGCTTTAAATGTGCAGAAATGTGTCGTAAAGGTAGCAAAATGTAAACAAAGTAGTATGTTGACTTCCATGCAAAAACTAATTTACTTTAATTATATCCATTTTAACATCGCAGAATAAGTAAAAGATAATTCATATATGTTTATATTATTATTAATAATTTGGAAACTGTAAAATGTTGCCAAAATTTATTTTTTTTCAGAAATGAAAAAGCTAGCATAGATCTGAGGCATAATAGGCCTTTAAGAAAATATGTGATTTTTCTTCATTTCTTGCATTTAGTTTCCTTATATTTTAGTTTTAATGTGTCTAAAAAATGTTTAATTGTTTGAAACAAATTTCAAAAAATGATTTCCTTGGAATAAAAAAACCCATCAAACATAATTTTTAAAGCACCAGTGTTTTATTATTTCAAATCAACTACATCTAATTTAAACGAGTGAATGTAGTCACTTTTACACTAGGTTTTGAGAAACAAATATTTGAATTTAAGTGCGTAAAACTGGCTGAGCAAAACAGCTTGTCACAAAAGAGCAGGACAAATATACAAAAAAATGTCAATTTATCACATCAAAATCTTATTCAAAAGTTGAACAAATTTAGATAAAGAAAAACACCTAATGAATACACATATTTAACATTGAAATAAATAAATCAGTGTTTGTCGAAGAGAATAAATATAGGATATTGAATGAGTGTAGGTCCAATATTGAATTTATTGGACGATTTGAATACAATTATATTGTGCGAGCCTCTGGCGAGCAAAATATTGTCTTATTCAACGAGTTCAATAAATTCAGTAATAAACTTACACGAATGTAATATTCTATTTATCACATGTCCAAAATAAAGACTGTTTAAGGTGCAAAAGTATCCGTATTCACTGACGCGCCTACAACATTTATCGCGTCTTCACACTATGTTTGTATAACATAATTAATGACGTCAAGTCAAAATATATGAACGCCCGTGGGATACCATATTTACGGAGTCTCAAAATCAACACGGGTATGTGATATATCGGATTAAATTCTTTTAGCAGAATCATTCAACTAAAACTTACCGACAGGGTCACAGCTTACAGTTTTCCATGACCCATTAGCCTTACACTTTGTTGTGTCATCACTTGCGGTATACCCTTTGTCACAAGTCACATTTGCATCAGATAGATACGTTGTTGTTGTATATGCCAAGGCGCCGTTTGTTAGTGATGGAGTACCACAATCTAAAACGAAAACGTAGCGGGAATGTATAAGATGCTTTGATCATTTTTAATCTAACAAACTTGATAGATTAACAATATTTCATTGCGTATGTACATGCAAATATACACATAAACCAAAATAATTACAAACTTATGAGGGCTAATTTTAAAAATACCCCCCCCCCCCGCTTATGAGCGTGTTTCGCTACACTCCCCAGCCACATTAACTTGTTCATTCTCGACTTTTTGCTTGGCGGGGTCGCGGGGCGAAAACACGAATGGTTCAAATAAGCCACCATACAATGTGTTGGGCAGCAGGAAATAGCAACTTTACATAAAGCCGTTCTTCTCGACATTACTTATATTCAAAATGTCGTGAACAGTTCCGATATGGAATATATTCAACCATAAAATAATGTTTAGCTTTATTATTAGAATTAACTTCTTACTACAGAGTGGGAACTCGCACTGTAATCCAATTTATATTTAGAAACAAATATTTCCTTTTTTGCCGGGGTCGACAATTCGCGTAAATTATATTCCAATGTCGTAAAATTCGTATGTTCAGCGAAATCCTACAGACTCATTCGCGCAAACTTACATTTGCGCTTCAATGCTTTCCGTGATTAAAGCGAATAAGTAATCGAACTGCAAATATTTGTTGGAATAATATAAAGATAATCATTATGGTGTGTCTCGAAAACACAAGAATGATCTTTGTAATCCTTTCACAACTAATATGCTGTGAATTCAGAGCTGATGTGCTCTGTAACACCGCACTTTGGGGTCAAACGCACTTTGGGGTCCGACCCCAAAGTGCGTTACGTACTTTGGGGTCCGACCCCATAGTGCGTTACGCACTTCGGGGTCCAATTTCGACCCAAAAGTGCGTTGAACAGGTACATATGCATTTTATAACATCAGGCAAACGACCGCACTTTGGGGTCATAGAAAATTAATGTTCAATATGTTTTAAATAATATATTGTAGTTAAAGCCAATGGTAAACAAAAAATTAAGACATTAAATAGACGCAAAAACATGTGCTCTGAATTATAATAGAATCAATAGGGATTTAAATGTTCTTGATTAGGAAGTGAAGAACTTTCACCAAATAAATCACTTCATAAAGAATTTGTATCAATTATAAAGCTTTAAATATTTTTTCTCAAATTTTCTATTTATTTTAAAAGAATGTACACGTTTCATTAACACCATTGCTTATAGCTAAATGCATTATTTACCTTTTTTTATTTACACATTTTATAGAAATTACTCATTTTATATAGAAGTTTTTTAAAGTGAGTAATGGGGCGTTGACATTTACGACAACAACATATGGATCAAACGCTTCCCTTGCTTGTGATACCGGATACGATGCAAACACTGCAACGATTGGTTGTCTTGACACCGGAAGTTGGGAGACACCAACGTGTACTATCAAAGGTAAAAAAAACACACAGGTCTTATGTCATCGTAGATGTTTACAATCTATAAATAGTTTCCTTTTTACTATTCTAGTTTTTAATCTTTGCAAGCAATTGGTTCTGTCAAATAGTTTTGCATACATAATTATTCTATTTAAGTTTTTGTACATATTTTATTTTTGTTTTTTCGTACATTTTTTTACATGAAGCCATTTGCAAAGTAGAGGTTTGGATAATTACGCCATTTGTAAAACACCATTTTCAAACACTTCGCCATCTGTAAATTACAAAACCCCATTTGCAAATGCCCTTTGAAATACCAACATTTTCATTTTTGGAGGCATCAAAAAATAACAATATATATATATAGTCCGCATTAACCCAAAAAAAGGTTTTCATATGGTCTCGATGTGGTTATCATTTGACACAAGGTGCCTTAAAATCCTTCATGGGGTTTGGAGATAAGGATCGGACATAAAACCCAAGTCTTAATCCTTTGACCTGTAGGTGTGACCCCGACCTTGAGCCGGAACACATGGCATATAAGTTCTGCACATTATCTGGATGTGCTAAAGAATTGACCCAAGTTTCATAACAATCCTTCAAAGCTTTAAGCATTTTTTCTAAATCAGTGGAATATAAGGACCTATTTATATCTTTTATTGTGCATTATTGTAATACACCAGTAATTTTTAACCACCTCCCTTGCCCCCGGGCAAAAAAGAATCATGTTTTGATGTTTGCGCTGTTCCGGGGCATAAGGCAGGAATGTTATTATCTGAGTATCCCCCGCAGGGACAAGATTTTACCAGTGGTCGGCTTGGTTAAAAGTCAATGACCTCCACGCCATTCTCAGAGGGTGGGGTTGGGTGGTGCATATTCATGGAATAATAACTGATCACTAATCCAAATAGACACCAATATAATAGTATATTTATAATATATAATATATATTCTAACACTATCGGATTTTTTTCTATATAAACAAAGAAGGTCCGAAGCGTGCATTATTATACAACAATGCACTCGCCGTTTTTATTATCTCCCTGTGTATTT
Source organism: Ruditapes philippinarum (assembly GCF_026571515.1). Taxonomy (NCBI): domain Eukaryota; kingdom Metazoa; phylum Mollusca; class Bivalvia; order Venerida; family Veneridae; genus Ruditapes; species Ruditapes philippinarum. The sequence goes on along the minus strand of NW_026866146.1, from coordinate 41,861 downwards.
TCACATTGACGGCGCCATTTTGTTTGAAAAATCTAATAAATTAAACAATTTTTTGTCGAATTTTGTTGTGAACACTATCTAGAATGACAGAAAATGGTCTAACTAAGAAAATGAATCCGAACACCAATATTTTTAATACAGTCGTTAACGCTGTACAGACGTTTAAAGTGTTGTTTACGTGACGTCACAATGTAGCGCCAAACAGCACGTGCAAAACAATCAAATCAAGTACGCTATTTTAATGTCGCAAACGAGTCAAGTTTTACATATATTTCACTTTTAATAATTTGTATTTCGCTTGGAAAATTATAGACTGAAATAAAATAAACAAACAAAGTTTTATCAACGTTTTCAAAATTCGTTATTCTCAAAATGTTTCTACACACGGTTGATTTAACGACAGTTTTTTCAACCCACTGGAACGGCCTTTAAAGAACGTTCTATTGGAAACTCTGAGGCGAAAACAAATTTAACCACCAAACATAAAGTCCAACTTTATAATTATAATTATATTTTTTCTTGACGTGTTAGAACGAAAATACATATGTATGCAAAACTAAAATATAATATGTATGCAAAACTAAAAAAAAATGCAAATGTCACTTTTATGCCACCGTAATTATGTTATATGAACACAATTTTTAGATATTTCAAGTGGTAAAATTAATAAAACTTTTATCACTTAAGCATCATAAAGTATTTACCGCCATCTTGAACTCCACCTCAAATATTTCAATGTCGCAGATCGAAAATAAGTCAGTTCTCAGTATTTACGCAGAACTCAGATGACACCTTTAGACCTCTTGAACCCAAAGTGCGTTGATATGTAGCATATTAACGCACTTTGGGATCAATTTCTCGATTTTGACCCCAAAGTGCGTTGGACCCCAAAGTGCGGTGCGAAGTTTAACGCACTTTGGGGTCGGACCCCAAAGTGCGTTTGACCCCAAAGTGCGGTGTTACAGTGCTCGAATCAGCAGGTGGCAATAAGGTGGCAAGAAGGTGGTAATAACTGCTTATAGTCGGGCTGTATGCCAGCATTAATATTTACAAGTAAACGATATAGCCTATTATAAAAAAGTTGAATGCTACTTAAGAGGATATTTGAATGGCGCAATAAAAATAAAGTTAACAATATGAGCCATTAATTAAGTTTGTATAAATTTCTTATTATCCTCATTTTCATGATTTAACTTGCATCGAATCGTTGTATGTTTGCCTTTAAATACATACCATAAATAAAAATAATTTTCTTTGTGTAAATGCAACAATTTCAAGTTTTCAAAGAAAGCAAGCACAAATAACGATCTAATTGATCGCCGATGATTGGCTGTTTGAAAGGTCACGAAAATATGACAACCTGGTGGTTGTCAGATCCTTAATGGGAGGTTTAATTTGGGGCTGACTTTTATCAGAATGGGACACAATTTTGATATATAGAACACTTATATTGACCATGTGTTTGTCAATAAGCTCTTCATTAAACATTAGGCATTTGTTGATAAAAAATGTAACCACCCATTTAAAGTCTTAGTGCACATTTTTTTTAAAGGTTTTAGATAACAACCATTAAGTAAGCGTGAGGGAGACACAAGGGTTTCGAAACTAGGATGAAATAAAAGAGTTGCCAGTTACTGGTGTATACGAACACATTGTGTGTAACGTTACCTGTGATGGTGCATGTCGCTGTATCCCAGCTTCCGGTGTCAAGGCAACCAATCGTTGCCGCGTTTGCATCGTATCCTTTATCACAAACAAGGGTAGCGTTTGATCCATATGTTGTTGTCGTAAATGTCAAAGTCCCATCACTCACAGTCAACGAAGACCCACAATCTGGCAATTTCATAGAATAAACTTTAACAAAGGAATATTAAACTATGAAATACTTCAGTATCAAACTTTTGATGAAATGTCGAACATGGACCTGACAAATGTAAATATCAAACTTTAAGTAACTGAACAATGTATACATATTTATCCATTTGCACAAAATAATTTTTCAATTTTGATGAAAATTGTCACAAATTCTGATCGAGACAATCGTTATCTGATAATGTAAAGTTCAAAAATATCTTTATACTTTCGATTGACCAGTTAAATATTACAATTCAGAAAATAGTCATAGAGAAAACCTTTTACGGATGCAGTCATTTATTTCATTTGACGTCTTTAAACATATGAGTGGAAAATACATATTTCACCTATCATATAAGAAATTAATTCTTTCCAAGATAAATGTGCTATAAAAGCAACATTGAACCACGATAAGTCTATAATTTACTTTCACACCAAAATTCAAAAAAATGACCTTATTAAAACAGTTTTTGACACCTTGTTATATCAAGTGTCATGCCTAAGAGTATTCAAGCAGATAATAGCAACAAATATGTGATCTTGGTAGGTGTTGACTTTAAAATCATTGGTCTCAATAGTGAGTTCAAATAAGGAATAAATCAAAGAATTGGGACTGAATGTGGTGATCTTCAAAGTGGTGAACATTGGTGGTCATAATTCTGGAGCATGCAACTATTGACATAAAGAACATAAAATTCCGTTCTATGGTCCTAAAAATGGTCCTAATAGAGGGGTGGTCTTAATCGAAAATTAATTTTTGACTGAATTGCCAAACCCGTATAATTAAGGATATTAAAACGAATCAAAATTCAGTAACAAATTGATAATTGAAAATACAATAAATGATAATTAATTATTAGGAAAGGGAAAATACATTTTTATGTGAACTATATTATATGGTGTAAAGTTCTTTTTGACAGTATTTTGTTCACTGGATGAATATGTATATGAAATACATATAGTATAAGTTTAAGTCCATATGGCTAATTACACTCCGGGCAGTCAGAAAAAATATAAACAATTTATTCATATTTCATAATTTAATAAACTTAAAATTTTGAAGCGTTTGAAATATACAGAATGATTATGATGTCAAAATAACCAACCAAATCGAAAGCAGCCATCACGTGAATTTTAAAGGGAGGAAATCTAGTAACCAATAAACAGTATAATATGATTATCTCCCTTCTAATGAAAAGTATAAGTGAACTACAATATTTTGTACTATGCCAATTTATAATAATAATACACATCTACTTGAACGTTATTAAAGAAAGTTATAAGTGCATTGTATTCAATTATTCATTTGTGTAGATCACTTCGTGATAAAATGTGACTATTGTAAAGAGGGATGACGTGAGAGACGTGCGAAAAACTAACTTTAAAAAAGTTAAGCAAAAAAGTGTAAAATTAAATATAAAATCATGAAATACCTTTGATAGTACACGTTGGTGTTTCCCAACTTCCGGTATCAAGACAACCAATCGTTGCAGAGTTTGCATCGTATCCGGTATCACAAACCAGAGAAGCGTTTGATCCATATGTTGTTGTCGTAAATGTCAACGCCCCATTACTCACAGTCAGCGAAGACCCACAATCTAGCAATTCAATGTAAAATAGCTATTAATTTCAAAACAGCTAGTTGCAATTGTCGTGTTTTAGCTGCTGCATCGATTGCTTAGTGTTCTAATATATATTCGCTTGAAAATAGAAATAATTTAGCGACATAAAAAGGTTTGAATGCTACTTAAGCTCATGTTTTGGTGAATGTGATTGCTAATGCGCATAAGGGAATTGTCCCTCATGAACTGGCACTTAACCTAAAGTTCAAAATTTATGTTTTGTTTTACTAATTTATATAGTGTACCTTGAATTTTAAATGACCCGCCTTTCCAAGATTTCAATTAGAATGAACTGTTGTACCAATACCTTATGTGCAAACAATAAACCAACATGCTTTCCTTTGTGAGAATGCAGCAATTGTATGTTGTTAATGTTTACAGATAGCAGAGACAAAAAAATAGTGGAAATTAAATATTTATCGATGCATAATGCATATAATTGTTTCATCGTTTATGAGTCATTTGGTTGATATAAAAGTTTACAGTTTTGAGATATTTCAATAAAGTAATTCAGTTAGTATTTGATAGAATTAATTCGTGCCATGATTTGAAACTAGAGTCACATAAAAGATAAGCTATTTGTCAACCGTCTGAGAAGATTCTGTTACCTTTGATGGTACATGTCGGTGTTTCCCAACTTCCGGTGTCAAGGCAACCAATCGTTGCAGTGTTTGCATCGTATCCGGTATCACAAACAAGGGAAGCGTTTGATCCATATGTTGTTGTCGTAAATGTCAAAGCCCCATTACTCACAGTCAGCGAAGACCCACAATCTAGCAATTCAATAAAACATAGCTAATGTTTTCAAAACAGCTAGTTGCAAGTGTTGTGTTTAAACTGTTGCAATGATTTACGAAGGTTATTAGCGTTTATATATTATCTTTATAGTCAACATAATTTACAGACTAATTAGTCTTAAACGCTGATGTTTTGATGGATATCATCGTTATTATGCACTGAAAGAAAATGCGCTATTCATTGTCCCTCATGAACTGGCAATTAACTCAAAATTTACAATTGTCAGCCATTGATATAACTTACATTGTATTTTTAATGATCCCCCTTTTCAATATTTTACTTCTAATGAAGTGCTGTACAAGTACATTTTTTAAAACTATCAAGAAACCAATATGCTTTTCTTGTGCGAATGTAGCAAATGCAAGTAATCAATGCTTACAGTTCGCAAGGACAAATAACTTATGGTAATTTTGAATTATTCAATTCATCATGTACGAATTAATAAGCTCGTTGTTGATGAGTCATTTGTTGATATTAAATTTTCACAAGAAACCAAAAGATAAAATATTTGAACATAACAATTCATTTACAGTTTGACAGAACCAATTGCTTGCTTGCCAAGATTAAAAACTAGAATAATAAAAGGTAGCTATTTATAGATTGTAAACATCTAAGATGACCTAAGACCTGTGTGCTGTTACCTTTGATAGTACACGTTGGTGTTTCCCAACTTCCGGTGTCAAGGCAACCAATCGATGCAGTGTTTGCATCGTATCCGGTATCACAAGCAAGGGAAGCGTTTGATCCATATGTTGTATTCGTAAATGTCAACACCCCATTACTCACAGTCAACGAAGACCCACAATCTGGGAACAAATATAATTTAATTTAACTTAAGAAAATTACCTCAGAACCAAAATTTGATGAAAGGTTAAATATGACCCTTGACAAATATAAAATTGAATATCTGAAAATTTGAAAAATATCTGGTGATAGCAATATAAATAAATACTCAAAATACCCAGTATATAAAAATTTACTCACAAGGACAATATTTTTTTTTTGATTGTCATGCAGTGAATTGCAAGTAAATTTCTTCATTAAAACTGTCCTTTTATCGATGATATTATTCAAGCTCGGCTTGGGACAATCTGTTTGTTTGAAATATTAATTTCTATTACAGAATGTTACACAAAATAATAAAAAATTGATTGCTTTATGGAAATGATCCGTTATTATGTTGATAATTTTATATCATGCACATATGGATCACTTCAGCACATATGGAGCTAAAGTGGAATTTTACCTTGAGACAAATCTCAGTAAATGCAATACCAAATGCAGCCACCGTTTTTCACTAAGTGATAACAAAAGGCGAATAAATGGGTTGAGTGACTGTAGTCCATGTATCTCTTAGATCCAGTAGATGAGGTTATTTTGAACCCCTGTTTGTAACATCAGAGGTTAGCAAAAATCATTTCCTGTTTCAGCGCCATATGACCTATACTGTGTCGTTGTGTCGTAAAACCAAACAAATCAAAATCTATAAATTACCTTTAATGGTACATAATGGAGGGTACCAAGTGCCTGTAACTAGACAGGTTACATTGTTGGCGTTTGCATCATACCCCGCATTACAAACAAGTGAAGCTGTGGATCCATATGTCGTGTTTGTAAACGTCAATTTCCCATTATCCACCGTGAGTGAAGAGCCGCAATCTGTTTTAAGTTTTACAATTAAATGATAACTTACATACAATATGAATTAAAGGATAAGCAAATAACATTTTACTTGGAGTTGTATTGAACCACATTGCAACCAACTATTAAACTGAAGTCTGATGTGTTATATGCACGTGGATTTTCTCCTGGGTGTATAACGCTATTATCTTTTCTTCTAGGTTTTATAATGAAAAAAATATAATATTGATTCAGTATGCGAATAGAATGCCACAAATGATAAGGAATATATTCAAAATTCGACTACAAATCCACAATTGATCTACGCAATTATGATAATTATGAAGAATGATACACATTGACATTTAAATTATGATCATGATTATCTATTAATTGATTAATATTACAGAAAGTAATTAAGTTTCCAATAATTTGCTGTGGGGGTGGGGTATATTCATTTTTTTTTAAATAAGAAGTGATACTCGTAAAGAAAGCAGACGTTAAAACATATGAATGATGAAAAATACAATAACTTTGTATATAACATAAACAACACATAATGCCTATTTAATACCTTTGATGGTGCACGTCGGTGTTTCCCAACTTCCGGTATCAAGGCAACTTATCGTTGTTTGGTTTGCATCATAACCGGCATAACATTCAAGGGAAGCGTTTGATCCATATGTTGTTGTTGTAAATGTCAAATTCCCATTGCTCACAGCCAACGAAGACCCACAATCTAAACACAAAAAAAAATCAAAACCTAACTATAACAGTGAAATTAAAAACACATTTTGTCTCAGAAATAAACACAGTTTTGCTTCTTTAAAAAGGACAAACATTAAAATTTATAATATTTAAATAATGGTTTAAGAGAATGTAAGATGCTTGTTACCTAAAAAGTAGCGATAATTGTAAAATAATTATTCGAATAAAGTAGTAATAATAATAGCTGTCATATGTTGCGGTTCGGACCGGAACATCCGTCCCGAGGGGACCCGCCCATTGGGCGGTAACGAGGCTTGCCGAGTTACCGCCCATGGGCTGGTTCCCGAGGGACGGATATTCCGATCCGAACCGCAAACATATGTTAGATTTTTTTTCTTGCATATTCTGCCATATTATTTCATACTTAAAATGGTTTACACAAATATGATATATGTTCATGGAAATTAAAGTCATTTCATCCATAACTATTTTCTTACAATAGCGTACGAACTTACAACTTAAATAACAACTGCGAAATGACGTCATCCTAAGCACATATTTTTCTTCTAAAACGACGTCATTTTAACGCGGTTCATTCATAAAGTGGGCTAAAATGACGTTGTTGTTTGGCACGCGACTCATCTGGCACCCCCATGCCAGATGAAATTTCCGGCATGGGTAAAACTCACGGAAACGCCAGTTTGCTATGCAAGAAAATATAAAGTAGTGCTTTGACTTCCTTAAAAATACTTATTCACTATAACCGTACTGTGCCAATAACACAAATGAATAAAAGAACGTTCAAGGAATTGGCCATACATTAAAAGTACACAGACGTTAGAAAGTTTTTGAGAAATAACAATAAAATATTTTTCGGGACATACTCCCTAACATAGATATCAACAATGTGAACAGTATTAAACAGTATAAAACATGTAAACCATTGAAAAAAAGCATTTCATAACGAAGAACAATATATACATGTAGCATTGTCTGTTTAGTTAAATTTATCTATTGAAGGAAGATTATAATTTAATTTACTATTTCCTATGGTGGCTGATTTGGATCGTTTTTGTGCATCGTGTTGTCGTTAGCGAAAGCACGACAAACCGCTAAATTGCGCGTTGTCAAACTTTCGTCTTGTCGTCCTGTCGCTAACGATGCACGCTAAACGGCGCATTGTTGTGCGGCGTGTTGTCGCGACGTCACATTGTCACTCACTCACATCGAAGGATTTGCGACAGGGCTAAGCGACAGGACGACATCGCGCCGCACGACAACGCATCGTTTGGCGTGCTTTTCTAGAGACAGGACTGCGATAACGATATAGGTTGTATTGTTGTTAACGACAACGCAACGCGCAAAGTGTACCAGATCAGCCACTATAATTTCAGTAAAAAATCAGTATTCTGAGGTTATTGCATTAGAAATTGCGACATGGCCGAGTGGTTAACACGTCGGACTAGTAATCTTAGGATCGCTATCCGCAAGGGTTCAATCTCAGCCCAAAGGGGAAACCCCGGGTTTTTTTCCTTGAGAAAAAAGTTTTCCACTTATTGCTAAAGGTATGGTTGTTTCCCAAGGACCGGATTAGAAGTCGAGAAGTTTTAAACCCTTCCTACACTTAATTGTAAAACCCAAGGGGTAAAATTTTTAGTTTTTTTTCCCCAAAATGTACACTTTTAAATTTATATATTTTTTAAAAGTGTTTTTGGGCCCAATAAGAATTTAAATTTTTATGATAATGATTTTAAATCATATTGAATACCAGTATTATCACTTTAAGGAAAAAGGATACTTTAAATTAACGGATGAATACCCCCGTAGGCGCCTTTAAAAGGGAACTTTTTGTAATAAGCGGCCCCAGAAAACTATTAAAAAGCTTAGTGTTTGATCCCCGGGTAGTTATATTTATAAAAACTTTAAAGGCACAAAGGACATCAAAAATTCTCTTTTTACGAAAAACATTTTAATGAAATAATAAGTCCCCAACAGTCGAAATACTTTTTATGTAATAATAGATTGCTTTAAATTTCTGAAAAAGGGTTCGAAGTTATTAAAATTCCTCCCCTGGGGCCCTTTTGGTTTTTATTGCCCCTTGTAAATAACAAAAAAATGCTTAAAACTTCCCTTTTGACGGGTTTTTAATTTAACAAACAGATAAAAATGAGGATAGATTTGAGAAAGTTACATCCCTTTTAATTGTAAAAAAAAAAAATTGGGGGGGTTTTCCCCCAATTTTTCCCCCCATCTACTAAGCAGGAAATTTTAGCCCCTTTGTTTGCCTGTAGCCGGTGTTGCATTCTAGGGTAGCGTTTGATCCGAATGTAGTGCTGGTAAATGTCAAAGTCCCGTCAGTCACGTTCAAACTAGACCCACAGTCTGTGTAAGACAAGCCACCGAAATAATTAAAACACCTTTTGAAAGCCAATCATTTATTCAAGCTTTTCTGTCCATAAATGTAGCTTACTATTAACCCCGTTTAAACTAAAACTAAATTGTTCATACAAGGATTCAAAGCAGTAGGTTTGGAAGTTTTCAACCCCACCGACCCCACTCCTCCTTCTTTGAAATTGGCTGGTATTAGAGACAACCGGGGATAACGATATTAATTTACAGTTCACAGAAAAAAAGATGAAAATCAGAAAAATGTCGTCTCAGAAACATCTGTGTAAAACCATCGTGAAAATATGCACAACACATTGTCGAAAATTTCTGTACCTTCTGATAAAAAATTCTTAAATTCTTGATCCGCGCCTGAACTTCAATGACAATAGTAAGACACCCAAAACAAAACTGTATTTCTGGGTCTGAATTCTACACTACAGATAATTAAGGTGTAACAACGAAAGTTATAGCCGTTTTTTCTACTAATTCAACTGGTATAGCCATTTTCAATCAGTGTTGTTTCCTAGAATATTATAAGTTATCGGCGAGGTGTTCTGAATGGTTCATTAACTGTTATAACAATTTGATGATATCAGTTTGTGATACTATCTATTCGGATAACTTGATTAATAAGAATACCTTTGATGATACACATTGGTGATTCCCAACTGGTTGGTTTTGTCGTGACGCGGCTCATATATGCATGCATCAAAATGTATGTAAAGTTACAACGAAAACACAATAATCAAAACGTCTCACCCTTGATGATACAGGTTGCAGTGTCCCAGCTACCAGTTGCGAGACATTTTACTGAACTTTTGCTGGCATCATACCCAGCGTTACAGCTTATATTTGCAGTTGCCTCGAATGTAGTAGACGTGAATGTAGCAGTACCGTCAGCAATGGTTAAATTCGAACCACAATCTGTTAGTGAATTAATATACAAAGATTAAGTATAAAAAGAGCACAAACAATTGAATCAAAGGAAATAAGAATCCCTAAAGTATCCCTAAAGAACGTCGAAACGGCAATAATTCCAATGTTTCTTTCTGGGTTTGATTGAGTCTGATCATGGACAATAACCATCCATGCTCTTCCCTTTTATCCAAGCACTGGCTTAAACACAATTCAACTTTTAATTGAAACATAGAAAATTGACATTTTGAACACAGGTGTGTTCATGAGTTAAATTTTAAAATGAATCTTTAATCTAAAATAATCGGAAATCTTATAACTGAAAAAATGTCAACACGTTATAAGTTTAATGATAAAAACATGTTTTCCAATGCTAATATCAGAATGATGGTAATTATTCAATGATCTTGATTGTAACTTCTAAATACCCGGACAAAATGATCCCTCGGAAACATTGAAACAGCAAATTTACATGAAAATTGCAGACTCGGTTTGATTGAGTCTATACATGAGGGATACTAGAAGCTTGAAATAGAATACCTTTGATGGTACATGTTGGTTTTTCCCAGTTACCATTTGCGAGACATCTTATTGAAGCTTTGTTTACATCGTGTCCGTTGTCACAGCTGACGTTTGCAACCGAACCAAATTTAGTAGACGTGTAGGACACATTGCCATTGGTGACCGTTACATTAGAGCCACAATCTTTGGAAGAAAACAAGATATGGTATACATATAGTTTATTTGTCTTTGCAAACAGTTGTCAACATTTCATGTAAAACACAAATATGATATTCCAGAAAATGAATTTGGTTTATTTATAATTTTATCACAACAGTTACAAAAAGATTAGTGTGAACAGATAGGTATTGGACATAGTAAATTTATCTTTATAATATTGAATTAAATCATAACTTTTTATTTTTTTACCTTTACAGACATTTATAAAGCTGTACCTGGAGTTCAAAATGAACTGTATAATTATTAAATACTTTTATAAATCAACTTTACTCTTACATCATTATAGGACTTTTTACTTGAAGGTCCATATACCCCAGAAATGCTTTTATTTTGATCTCTCAAAGCCTTTCATGTTTGAAGCCCTATTATAGTTTCCAAAAAGGTTATTCATTTACCAATTACCTGAACCATTTTTTGTTTCTTTTGCACTGTGGTAATAAGTACATTTATAGTGATTTAGTATTTTGTATGGAAGAGAAAAATACTACTTTGTTTACAGTACGTTTGCTATTTTTATGACAAATACTTTTACATTCAGTGTTCCTTTTTCAGGTGATAAGTATATAACATGCCCCAAATCTATTTAGAATGTAACTTAAACGTGACAAAATTCCTGTTTTCCCTTTGGAAAAAATGAAATACTTATCAGTTTCTGAGGCAAAAGGGAAAAGGTCATATTCATTAATGACGACTTGGACAAATGATTTTAATATCAAGTATAAACGTAACGATTATTTTACAACCTACCACCATAAATACTGGAAAATAACATACCTTTGATGGTACATGTTGGTTTTTCCCAGTTACCACTTGCCAGACATCGTACTGAAGCTTTGCTTACATCGTGTCCGTTGTCACAGCTGACGTTTGCAACCGAACCAAATGTAGTAGACGTGTAGGACACATTGCCATTGGTGACCGTTATATTAGAACCACAATCTAACAATAAAAAGATATGTCACATTTTTTTTTGAAAAAAGTTTCCGTGTATAACATTATTTTCTACTCTTTTTTATTTTCTTTTTGAAACCTTAGTTACAACTTACATGTGTCGTTTATACATATTTAGTGTACGTAAAAATTACAAAACAATTTCGCAGGTCACGGTTGTATTATGTACAAAAAATAACTTTATAGTATAACTTGAGATGACGAAATATTCGCAAAGATTGTCCTTTACATTCTTTAACATACATGTACTCACAGACAGAAATAAATTCATCCTCTTTATATATTTTTGAATGTGTACCCACATTTATCAAGGAAGGATTGTATTCAATGTAACGTTAAACAATACCTTTGATAGTACATGTTTGTTTTTCCCAGCTACCACTTGCGAGACATCTTATTGAACCTTTATCTACATCGTGGCCGTTGTCACAGCTGACGTTTGCAACCGAACCAAATGTAGTAGATGAAAAAGACACATTGCCATTGGTGACCGTTATATTAGAGCCACAATCTAACAATAAAGAAAGACATGATACCACAATTTACTTTGCAAAACTTAACCATGTATATAATTCTACCTGTTTTAGCTCGTCTGTTTCGAAAAAAGAGTCGAGCTAATATGATTGAGCGTCACCATCGGCGTCTTTGTCGTCGTTGTCGACGTCTTGTAAAAATGTAATGTAGCCAATAACTCAAACAACATAAAACTCAATACGCTTGCTTATCATGACAAGGTGCAGTTGTTAGACATAAGACATAATTCTGAAAGCAATATCTATATTTACAGTAAAGGTAATTTTACTTGAAAGAAATTATACCTTTAATGGTACATGTAGGTTTTTCCCACAAACCATTTTTAAGACATTCTATAGACACTTTGTTTGCATCATATCCACTATCGCAACTTATATTTGCAACTGATCCAAACGTAGTAGATGAAATCGTCACATTGCCGTTGGGAACAGTAACATTGGAACCACAGCCTTTGGGAAATATTGTTGAATATATGTTAATATTAATTTAGTTGTTTTTATAAGGGACTGTTTTAATAGCAATTAAAGACTTTTATTTCTCTTTAACTATTCTTTGCCTTGATCAATTTAAAATGTCAAGTGGCAAACAAATATATTTGATTGTTTATGCGGACTTTTCTTTACAAATGAATGCAGCATTCTTAATTGAAATTCATGCAAGAAATCGCGGATCAACTTCAGACATTTGGTCAGCTTATATCGACAACTCCTCTTTGAAAAGTGTAAATTGATAATCAATGCAAAAAAGCTTTAGATCTATTTCCAATACGAAATTACAACAGTTACTGTTTAAGTTTTATTTTTCGTTTCTTACTGAACATGAAATAGTTTCATTTCTGATAACTGAATTCGGTGTTTTCAGAAATACGATCGATAAAGTTACAATGCGCCACTTTGAAAAATGACCTGCCAAATAAATGTTTACTCGTACCATTAAGTGTGCAAGTCGCCTTGTCCCATTTACCATTTGCTTGGCAAGAAATTGACAATTTGTCGGCGGCATAATTCGCTGAACAATTAACACTGGCAGTTGCTCCGAATTCAGTCAATGATGCGTCATCAAGTGTAACAACACCGTTACTAATTGAAGGAGGTGAGCCGCAATCTAAAATATAATCTACAGTGTGCAGATGTCGAGTTGGCAACATGACTATAGTACATGCAAAAGCTGTTAAAATTATAGTTCAGTTCTTGGAAGAAGAGCAAGTAGTACAAGCAAAAGATATTAAAATTATATTTCAGTTCTAGGCAAAAGTGCAAGCAAAAAGCATTCTTTAAAGTGGTCAAGGAAAAGGTCGACTTCAAATTTAAATTTATTCCACGAAATAAAAGGTTAAGTTTTAAAGGATATAAAGATTTATCCTATGAAATATTTTCATAAAATTTATCAACAGTAAAATGTTATTGGTTCCATAATCATATGGTCGATTATTAAAAATTATGCACAAAAAATGTCTATGTTATTTAATACACATGAATATTGTATGTTAAAAGTATACTGTAACAATGTTCCATAAATATTATTAAGCTATTAGACGAATGGATTTATATATATGTTTAGCAATAATTTCATGCATGTGTCATTAAATTTTAAGAAATCCCTTTTTAAGGCAATATACTATCATATTAATTTCATACAAGCGCATATCGAGCAAATGTACACTGCAAGGAATTCATTACCAATCCTTACTTTTAATTTTACATGTTGCTTTGCTCCATTTTCCGTTTTCCTTGCAGGAAATTGATTTTTTGTCGGCTTTATATCCGGAACTACAACTAACACTTGCAGTTGCTCCAAATGTAGAGATGGACGCTTCATCAAGTGTAGCAGTACCGTTTGTAATTGACGGAAGTACTCCGCAGTCTAGAATAAGAATTGTTATTATAAACATTATCATTCTGTCATCATTATCATTATTTTCTTTACCCTGGTCATTATTTCCATCGAAATCATTATTACTCCTTCTGCTTTAAATTTGATAATCGTGTAAAATTTAATCCATTTTTAAGAATTTCTGATGAGTTTTTAATTTTATAACCATCAACATAAGGAAATAAATAGTAAAATATATGTTGTTTGGCAAATGTTTCATGCCAGGAATTAATCACTAGTCATTACCTTTAATAGTGCATGTTGCATTGGTCCACTCTCCGTTTTGATTGCAAGATATAGACGCACTGATGGTTTCATATCCACCCATACAATTGATACTTGCCGTGGCCCCGAATGTAGACGTCCCAGAATCATCAAGTGTAGCTGTGCCATTGTTAATTGTCGGGAGTGGCCCGCAATCTTAAATTAGAATAATCATTCATATTATTATAAATATCAACATTATTTTCATCATCATCATTATCGTTATATGTTTTATCATAATTTGTTATCGAGTACAAGAAAATGTGAAACTTTCATTTATTCGATATGAAATTCACCTTTTATAATACAGCTTGACTTAGTCCATTTCCCGTTTCCCTTGCAAGAAATTGACGTCTTACTGGCTTCATAACCAGCAGTACAATTGATACTTGCTGTGGCACCGAATGTAGACGTGCTAGGAACATCTAGTGTAGCAGTGCCATTTGTAATTAACGACAGTGGTCCGCAGTCTATAATTATTATCATTTTTGAATTTACGAGTATCATCATCATCGTCATCATCATCATCACTATCGTCATAATAATAGTTATCGTCAACACAATTATTATTATTATTTGAATATTGATAAATTCGTTAGCACGAGAGAATGATATTTTTTATTTTCACCTTTAATTGTGCATGTTGCCTTATTCCATTTCCCGTTTTCCTTACAAGAAATTGTCGATTTGCTTGCTTCATATCCAGTAGTACAATCGACACTTGCCGTGGCCCCGAATGTAGACGTGCTAGGAACATCTAGTGTTGCAGTACCGTTTGTTATTGATGGGAGTTGTCCGCAATCTAAAATTTCCATTTGAAATTATGTTGAAATTTCCATTCAGATATAATTATCTAGACGCCTATGTTTGTCTTTGTAAAATTGACATTTATTTATTTCTCCTAGTTTGAAAGTTGTGTCAGCACGACATTCAGTAAAACTTGAATGTTAAGCTGAATGTTGTACTGAATGCCGTCCCAGCTTAATATTTCTGCTCTAGATGCATTATATTTGAATTTTGTCTAAAAAGCTGTGCTGGATATCGCACTTGCTTGGTTTTTAGTAACATTCTCATCATGAGATGAATATTATTTTGAATGTCGTATCAGCTTGACATAGATTTAAGGATCTGGTAGTTTTGGTGAATTGATATGTACTGGAGTGTATACCACACCTTGCAAAAAATCAATAATATGTTATAATAATTAATGCAAATAAAACAAATTTTCAAACGATCGAAGAATATGTAGAATTGTACATGCAAATAGCTTTGTGCACATTATAGTTAATCAAATGACATAACAGTGCATTCATTTCTTATTGGATTTGACTTTAAGAATTTATAGGAAAATATTTTTTATTACCTCCCTTTATTTAATGAAATGTTAAATTGGGTAATACTTTAATAAATAATGCTTAATGTGGATAGCTTACAGTAAATTGACATCTTAATTTGAGCATCATATATATGAAATAAAACCATGAAAAAATTGTGTTACAGGATCTTTAAGAAGAATGTTGTACTGAATGTTTTACTAGCACAACATTCAAGATCGATTTTGAGAAATCTAATCTCCTGCTAAATACCTAATGTGACCAACAGACATCTCTATATCGGTAACATTCAATTGATAATAGTGGTTGGCTGTATTTTTTTTATAATCATATAAATTTTTCTGAACAATTATTTCATTTTTTTTTCATCATGATCAATCCCTATGGTAATTGTCATTCTTTTGAAATATACAGTATATAGCTTTTTCAGCTCTACGTGACATGGGGAAAATGTGAAAAATGTCATTTTAGCAAACACCATAATTATATTCATTTAAGTTTGGTTTTAAACAGGTAAAAAATTACACTGCGTTCCTCTGGACATCTATACATGTAATACTGGAAAATAAGACATCTGGCGGCTGTAAAGTTTTCGTTATGATACAAACAAGCACTTGAGTAGAACCAAAGTTTGTTGCAAAGCTTCAGCACTTGGTGACAAGCTCAAACACCTGGCAGGAAATTGAAAACCCATCGAAGTTAGTTATGGGATTCCGCGACCATTATCATTTATTGCAAGTCATCCTGATTTTTAGGCTGTTTAAAGCATTTGCATCCAGTATAGAACCTGCGACTAGCAAGACATCCCTTAACCCTTTAGCCTGCTTGAACTGAAGGTGGTAAGCATTTGCACCCATAAAGGAGTCGGGCCATCCTGGACATTCGTGCAGTCTGACCTGCCTCTTCACGTTTGGCTGACTTACTTTAAATTTACATATTGATACCCCTCAAGTAATAATATACAGTTACACAAATAGTTAGTCAAATGGGTTAAATGCCTACAAATTATGTTACCTATCGGTTCACACATTGCTGATTGCCATTCTCCCGGAAATTCGCATGTTATAGTCGACTCTTTAGCTTCATATCCAGATTCACATTTGACACTTGCTGTTGCACCAATACTTGTCTGTGATTTCTTATCAAGGGAAACTTTCCCATTTTCAATCTTTGGTGGGGAACCACAATCTATAGAAACAAGAGAAAATACGAAATATACAGAGAATTTGCAACTTTATCAATTCTTTAATTCAGCTAAATGGAAAATACATACTGAAGCTTTAATGGACTGTCGAATCTGAATTGTATTTTTTTTTTGGTGTAACTACGATAGTTGTGCACTTTCTATATAACAGGCAGAGCAACATTACAACATTAAACGTACTCCATTGAGGTATATATTTTACCCGACGGGACTGGAGACATATATACCATTGTTATAGGTTTAGACTTTGTTGCAAAAATTCAGACCTTTTACTCACTCTGATGTTCCAGAAAAATTACCAGTATATTTATTTGAAATATGACCCAAAATTGAGAAGCATTCCTACGCTTTTCTCTCAAAACGGCCATCGCTTGATCTATTCATGAATTTCAAATTTTATGTTTTTAGACTTATGGTCCTAAGAGGAGATCCTTTAAGATTTACCATATGCTTGGATGATCACATAGGTAAACTTTGTAACAACTTAAAGCAACAGAAATCTTCAAATTTGAAGCAATTGTAATGTTTATCAAATGTGACTAAAACCTAAATATTCATTAAATTATAACTTTTTTTACCTTTAATCTTGGGAGAGAACCTATACGAAGCACCATATGAGGTAAATACTTTATTGTTAAACGTAAGCATACGTAAATTGCCGATTGACTTGGCTTTTAAATCGTGAATCTATGCTGTGTAATAAGTAATAAGTAAATATACCGTAAATGACACTTTCTATCCAGTCTTTGTGCTTGCTGATAGTAACTGTTGACTGAACTTCCGAATCACAAAACTTGTCGCCCGTTGTAGAAAGACCTTGTAAAATTGTACTTTTCTTCTTAGTGCCAAATACAGGAAACCCCGGCTGTGGAAATAAGTTTTTCATTAATAATATACATGTATATCATATGTTGCGGTACAGATTCAAATATTCGTCCAGAAGGGACCAGTCAATTGGCCGGTAACGAGACTTTTCGTGGTTTCCGAGGGACGGATATTCCGATCCGAACCGTAAACATATGTCGGATATTTTGTCTTGCACAGTCTTCCATATTCCATCATATTTTGAACTCTTTACCTTAACAGTAAAATTTTCCATAGAAATTTATGTTATTTCGCCCGTTATTACACCACCTCCTTACAACAGCGTATGAAATAACAACTTCTGCCATTGTACAGCACGCGACTCATCTGGCACTCATATGTCAGATCAAATTACTGGCATGGGTAAAACTAACGGAAACACCAGTCTGACATGCAAGAAAAATAACATGTAATCACTATTTTTATAATTATTATTTTTATCTTTATTTATTATTTTCCGGTGTTCTTTCTTTTTATTTGGGAGGGTGGTTTTATTTTAATTAACAGGACAATTACTTCTTGTTATTCTAACGTCTAAATTGTTCGCGTTATCATGGGAAGTAATCGTGTATTTACTGAAAAGTTTAGTGCAAATGCATTTATATCTGGTTTATATTTTTTTTGCATAGTTACATAATTTTGTTTCTCTTTATGACATAATTCATCCTTTTGTATTGTAATAGTTATGATGACACGTTTCCAGCATACAAGATACCTGTTTTAGGTTTGGCTAACCACTAATGTCATTATTTAGTAGAGGCATCGGAGAGTGAGTAACGCGTCGCACTAGAAATGTAAGGATTACTGGCCGCGTAGGTTCAAATCCGTCAAGGCCAAGCCGATGTTTTCCTGAGCAAGAACCTTAACACTCATTGATCAGTACTCGTTACTTCCATGAATGAACCCAAATGGTGTGTCTACAAGCCTATAGCACCCTACACAATTGAACTAAAATAATTCTGCATATACTAATCTTACGTTGTCACCCCTTTTTTTTTAATAAAAAAATGTTCAACTTACAACGCATAAATTTTTTCGATTGACATCAGCTTTCATACATGTGTGTTGTTTCTTTTTGAATGTGCTGCCTAGACGGTCATCCTTTGTACACACTTTTGATTGCACAAACTTGACGTCATATCCGGAAATAGCGCCTAAAATGCAAACATTTTACCATTTAGAAAAACAGATATCTATTTAGAAAATATACTATAATACTAAAAAACTAAAAAAACACCTTGCCGCCAGATTTCTGCTAATTTTGATAGAAATGATGGAAATTTAGAGTTTTTAACCCTTACAACGCTTAATACGGGTATCTAAAAATAGACTTGACCATTTTTCAATCAGGACAAACAGAGGCATTTATTATTTTTTGGGAAATTTTCAAAAGATGCACAGACTAAAGACCGGTACTGTCATATCAGCATTGTATGAACCATTTCGGACAACAAAAAGTCACTCCGCACGATAAATGTTCTAATTCCGAATTTTGAGTATCGTTCAACAAGACATTTTTTGTTGGTTTTGTTCTGTATTTTTAGTTCCTTCTTATCGATCTTCTTCCTTGTCGTATAAATTCAAAATTTCACCAATATCATGCTTGATGTTTCTAATTGCTTTTAATATGAGGGTACTTTGACACCGTTTTTACTAGTATTTAGAATCCTTTCTATAATGTTATAGCTTTAACCCCTCAAACCCTTGATAACAATTTTCGCTGGAGTATACTAAATTAACAATTTAAAGAAAAAAGATGGCACAAATGAAAACATCTGCACTGGAGTCAGTTAAACAGAAAACTAAATGAAACAATATATAAAATACAACAAAAGAGATGAATTTTGCCTTACCTTTTGCATTAAAGTTGTACAATTCAAATACATAATTTTTCGGAACTGAGCTTGAAGCCAAGTCTGTGAACTTGTCCGTGACACCTTTGTCGGCCTCCACTTTCAGAAGTACCAATAAATCGTCACCCACCGGACTCTTTTAAAATAAAAAAAATACTTGTTTTTAATGAAAAGATAGAAACAAATTTGTAGGGAAAATTCAGTTTTATTAAATAATAGAACCATTAATTATATGAAATAACCAGAGGACCGAATGTCAATTTCTCGCTAGTTTGATATTACACAATGAAAATTCATACTACACAAAAGAAATCTGACTTTTTTAATTTTTCGAAAAGCACATGAAAACACTTCTTATAGTGTCTCGTGTTATCGTTTTGTTTTTATCTAAATGTACAAGTTAAGTTAATTTATGTACAGCTCTTTAAAAGAATACCACTGCCCCCCCCCCCCCCCCCCCCCCAACGAGTTTGAATAATATTTTTTCATTCTACCAGTTTAACAAATTTAGTAATAAACCTACACGAATAAAATACTTTATTTATCACATAACAATAACAATATCCACACATTTTTCATTGACTCGCTTATATTGCACGCTAGTATCAAGCGAGGTTTAACGTTCATTATTACGTTATGTTTGTATTCCGCATATGACGTCACGTCAAAATATATGCCCGGCCATTCGATACCGTTTTAAGGAGTCGCACAGGCAGCAAGGGTTTTTGATAAAAATCGCATTACTTTGCAAAACTGATGCAAATTTATTGACTGATTGATTTTCATTTTTATAAGTCCACCTAAAAAAATAAATTTACAGTTTTTTTTAGACCTTTAAATGGTAAGTTCGCAGTGTATGCTATATAACCCGCGACATGCATTTTGTTCATATAAGATTACAACCGTTTTTAAAAACCGGGTCATATAACCTAAACAGTTGAAGGTTACTTTAACCAGGGTCACTTAAATCAAATATATACAAGATCATGCAATATTCCAAAGCTTGTTAAAAAAATGAAATCAATATACTGTACACAATATTTTTTAATTTAATCGTGTACATTGATAAAAAGTCATAGTTAACGTTAACGTTACGTCAGAACTAATCATGTCTGAACTGGTCATTCGTTCGTAACGCTTCAGGCGCATTTGTTAGTCTCTTTCATAATTATTATACATGTATTTATCTCTTCTTAAAGTTACTTAAAATCATAATGTAGAATCCCCTTAGGAAATTGTAAGGGCAGTTCTAAATTGAATTTATTATGTTATCTTAGCTATCTTATACTTTAATAAGAAAACACAAAGGCAGTTAAGTCTCAAGGACCTGCCCTATATGTACATAAAGGACGCTCGGGTCTTAACCAGTCAACGCGGCCTTGGTTAGCCAAATCAACTCCCGATGCCCCATGCCGTCCCTACGACGTGCACGTAACGAGGGTAAGAGAGAAGATAGGTCCCAATATCAACGGTTATTAGCAACTATTACCTAAAACCGCTATGGCAATAATAGACTGGAAAGGCGAGAGAGAAAATGTCGCTATTGCAATGCCGAGAACATTGAAGTCGAATATCACTTTGTGTTAAATTATGAAAAATATAAAGACATAAGAACAAATGTATACGGAGAAAGAATTATATTTAACCTAATATGTTTAAAATGATAGAATTATTGAGCTCCGGGGATAAGACAGTGATATACGATTCGTGTATTTATATAGAAAATGCGCTTAAAACAAGATCAAAAACGCTTAATGAAAGTTGAAAGTCTATTCCATATGACTTGTGCTGTTTGTATATTTTGTATAAATGTATAACAGTTCACCTCGTCTAGACTATAATTATGTAAGATTACATATCAACGGACAATGATATTGTATAGTTCATGTATTTTGACCTTTTGATTAATATCATACATGTTTGTATAGAATAGGAGTCATGTTGGCTCATTCCTAAAATGAATAAAGTATATGTTATGTTCTGTTCTGTACTTGAACGAGTCTGTCCACGAGCATTACATTACAAGCAGCCATTGAAATAAAAATGTTAAATCTTGACAACAATTTAGTAATACAGCACATTTCCTTTTAATAAGTAAAAATTAAAAAAAAAATAACCATTTACAGTATAATGATGATGTAAGCGATACGATTATCCAATCAAAATCGACGTTACAAACGTACAGTACTATAATACAAGATATATCAGGAAATATAATTTTTTTTACGTAGATGAAACTTTAATGGTGTCGGACTTGAAAATTTTCATTCAAACTTTTAGCACATTTAACTGGTATTTGTACAAAATATATAAACCCCATAAAAACAAATACTCCACGATCAAAGTAAAATATCTATGAAAATAGTTACCCTCTCTTCGGTAAGCACTTTACTCTTCTTTCCATTTGGAAAAGCAACTTTTAACTTTGACAACTTTCTGAAAATATTTAGCAGAGGAAAGTTTTTTTTTAAAGAGATCCATACCCTTCATAGTGATATATTCATTTAGACATATCTACTTTGTTTCAAATTGAAAGCAGATTTTATTTTTAAATAATCACACAAATATGCATTATCGGTTTAACAATTGTCACATTTCGAATTTTGATAGCTGTAAGTAAACAGGTTGTATTAAAGTTCTAGAAAACCTATATGGATGTCTGACCTCGACATATTTAACATGTAGACTAGCTTTATCGTAGGCTAGTTTTGCCACTGTTACAATATATGCCTTCAGCTAGTAAGTAAGTATAATAATCATGTTTTCTCACGTGACTGTTTGAATGAACGCTAGCATCTTCAATTCAGTAATTAAGTAAAGAAAAGCTCGGTGACTGTTTGAACGTAGTATACAAGAATTGAACTACATGTATCTTCAATGTGGTAACTAAGTAAACAAACTTCGTGACTTATAATGAAGGATAGCATCTTCAATTCAGTAATTAAGTAAAGAAAAAGCTTCGTGACTGTTTAAAAATGAACGCCAGCATCTTCAATTCAGTAATTAAGTAAAGAAAAGCTCCGTGACTGTTTAAATGAACGCCAGCATCTTCAATTCAGTAATTAAGTAAAGAAAAGCTTCGTGACTGTTTAAATGAACGCCAGCATCTTCAATTCAGTAATTAAGTAAAGAAAAGCTTCGTGACTGTTTAAATGAACGCCAGCATCTTCAATTCAGTAATTAAGTCAAGAAAAGCTTCGTGACTGTTTAAATGAACGCCAGCATCTTCAATTCAGTAATTAAGTAAAGAAAAGCTCGGTGACTGTTTGAACGTAGTATACAAGAATTGAACTACATGTATCTTCAATGTGGTAACTAAGTAAACAAACTTCGTGACTTATAATGAAGGATAGCCTTGAACTAGTAAATATAATTACTATCTTGATTGTTTAAATAAAGGCTAGCCTTGAACAACTAGTAAGTAAATAGGCTTAATTGCAGTTATGTAGTAAACTGCGAGACTGTTTTAATGTAAGCTAGCCTTGAATAAGAAGAAAAGAGAAGGTATCCTGAAAGCACTAGCTTCGAAACTGTTTGAGTGTGTGCTAGCCTAGCACCAGAAATAAAGTTTAAACCAATTTCTATTGAGTAAGAATTATAATTTCTGCAATTCGTTTGTTTGTGTTTTTTGTAAGGTTAAACGTTGCATCAACACAGTATAGGTCATAAGGTGACTTTCCAGCTTTACTAGAGGAGGAAGACCACAGGACTTTGCCCTTCCATGCATTACTTCAGGCACAAACGAGCACATAAAAGAGCCATGAATAGAGTTTTTGGTCATGTTGTTAAGGCCGTTGCCTCTTACCGCTGTGGGTACAAATCCCGACATGGACTTTAAATTCTTTCATGTGAGTAAATAAGGAAACAGAGAGAAACACAATACAGATAAAAATTAGTTTACTTTGAGTTAACACATTCTCCAAGCGTGAGAATCCACTCGTTGCTGAGCTGTACGCCTGCGCATGCGTCATTTTTAATGCCAATAAACACTATCCAATTCGATATCTGACTGGACGTCTTTCTTGGCTCTATTACAGAACGAGCTAAGAGACTTCCGGTATGATCTGAAAATATATAATTAAAATGCTTAACAGTTTTTTATGACGCATATTAAAAATGAGCCGATTTTTGCATGAAACAAGAAGCGAACAAAATCATCTAGATTAATAAATCGTGACAATCATAAAAATGTTTTTATGCGTATTTGTTTTGTTAGATTTTTTAATTACATCGTCACAGTAAAGGCAAGCAAAACTTAGGCGTTGTCCTATCGTGCATTATTTCGGGCACGTGCGGTTTGCTTTATATTTCTAAGGCAAGCCTTTTCAGTTGAATTCTGGTCAAGAATTTAAAAATAGCACGGAATATTTTTCAAAACAAATACAATTTTTAACATTTTTATAACAATTCTTAGTTTTGATATTAAATCGACCAAACAGAATCATAGTCTTACACGTTTATCAAACAGATACGGCAATCATTACATGATGTATAAGGAATGCAAACACGTCATATGATGTCTACGGTGGCACATATGTGACATGCATGTGTTTTTATTTACATCGTGCGCACGATATACTATGTCGTGCGCACAAGTTATTGAGTCGTGGGCACGAGTACATTAGACGTGCGCATGAGATACTAAGTCGTGTGCACGAGTTAGTTAATCGTGTGCACGAGATAAATCAGTGGTGCGCACGAGGAACTTAGTGGTGCACATGAGTTACTAAATAGTGTGCACAACTTAATTGAGTGGTGCTCACGAGATACTATGTGGTGCAACAGAGATAATTTAATCGTGCGAACGAGATAATTAACCAATCAGATTGCACTTTAGATATGATTTTTTAAACTTAGAAAATTGTTGGTTAAAGTTTTACATGCAACATTTATCTTTAACTACTGAAGGTGTTCACTTGATACACGTCTTTATAATTATATTAGGGGGTCACTATCCAAAGCCCATAAATCAGACATTAGTTTTGGCTCTACGCTATTAGTCAAGTCAAGTCAAGTCAGAATCTCATTCCATATACAAACATGACACAATGAGGTGACAAACATGAATAAAAGTATAATGTGAATAATGCATGACATAATAAAATGTTTAACATAGACAAAATTCTTTTGTCAATGCAGTTCACAACATTTTTATTAATTCTCTTTTTAATGAAAATGTGAGAATAGAAAAAAATAGATATTAATTTTCTTGCATTATAGCATAATAATGCACGGTTAACTGTTCAAATGCTTTTATTAACCACAAAGGCCTATCGGTCTTCGTAATTATATTCCTAAGCAATTCAACTAGAATGGTCCAATTAAATACAACAATGCACTCGAAATGGATATCTATTTTTTAATCATAAAACAATTTGATACATTTTGCTATAATTTTATTTATTCCTAACAATGTTTCATCTTGTTGTCATTGTTTTTAAAAACAATTTGCCTGCAGTTAATTTATGTCCATATCTTAAAAGGTGAACTGACCACAAAATTATATATATATAAAGTACAACAATGTGCAATAGCTTAATGGCTATCTCAAACATGGTTAATAAAGTACATGTTTCGCCTTTGATGTTTTACCGCCTTTAGTTATTCTGTCCCGACCATATATTCCAAACCACAGCCTATTTGTATGTATACGCTTAAAATGGTCATGCTCTTCATCTAAAAATTGTTTTCTACATAAGCATAGGTAAAAAAGGAAGGTCAAACTATTTTATGAACGTTCTAAATGTCATGGAGAATTAAAGTCTTCTTTATTTTCATAAAAAATAAGACAAAGTTACTCTATTTATATTGAAAACATAAAAAACTAAAATTCGATAAAAAGCAACGACAGTAGTTGGCTTATTTTTGAGAAAGGCTTCTTTTCAAGGTCGGTATATTTCCGAGTGCAATGATATTTAACTGCACATAATCTTTAAAAGCTATCAAAAATGATCGAAAATAAGTCCAGATCGAAAATATGTCCAGATAGAAAATATGTACAGATCGAAAATATGTCCTGATCGAAAACATGTCATGATCAAAAATATGTCCTGATCGAAAAAAGGTCCTGATCAAAAATATGTACTGATCGAAAATATGTCCTGATCAAAAATATGTCCTGATCGAAAAAATGTCCTGATCGAAAATATGTCCTGATCGAAAATATGTCAAGATCGAAAATAAGCCCAGATCGAAAATATGTCAAGATCGAAAATATGTCCAGATCGAAAATATGTTCTGGTCGACAATATGTCCAAATCGAAAATATGTCAAGATCGAATATAAGTCCAGATCGTAAAATGTCAAGATCGAAAATATGTCAAGAACTTTAATAAGTCTGTACGCAGTATCTAACCAGGGCTCATTTGACACTAGGTCTTTCTGAGCTTCCAGTTACTCGTTGGCCAATTACCCGAACCATGTTTTTTCTTCTGTACATCAATTCAAAACATTCCCGTATTGTTATCTCTTGTAGTAAAATCTTTGTATTTCATTTTCATAGTTAATTAATTAGAACTTCTGACTTTATGTACATTATACGCCAAGAGTATAGATTTAACATCACAATTATCATAATTATAAGTTTTTGTTCACTTCTTACATGACTCAGCTTTTTGTGATTTTGTAATTTAGGTAGGTAGGCAGGCAGGCACGTTTGCACGCACGTTCGTACGTACGTTTGTTTTTTGCATTAATTTGCCAATAAACTTTGAAACGTGTTATTATATAACCACGCCAGATCGAAAATATGTCCATAGTAGTATGGAGAAACAGCAAAGAATTGTGCGAGTACAAATATCGAAATAGATTGTCGCTTTATTTTACAACAAAAAGCCACTTTATTCACAACATACATGTATATCCAGACACAAACTGTTTGGGTCTTAAGTCACAATGACGCTGCAAAGATTCTCTGGCTACTTTCTAGCTTCCTCATAAGAGGGAGACCTCCAATGCCCCTCAGGTCCACAGGTACTTGTTAAATTGATTTTACATTAACAAATAAAACAAAAACATTCAGATTTTTTTTCTAATTTTAAATTTTACTATAATTACGAATAACATGATTAAACATTTTTAAACATATTTTATGCAATATCAATGCGACTGGCACCTTTGCCCCGGTCAGTATTTCAGTAAAGAGCTGGTAAAGTAATGATGCCGACCACTTGATTTTATTATTTTTGGGGGGTAGGGGTGAGGGGATTTTTTTTTATATAAAACAGCCGTTTCATAAGAATATATGTTTGGTACAGAGGTAAAGATATAATTGATGATTAATGATCTTGGCTTTGCTATTCTTATTGACTGTCGCCTTTCATTTCATTTCTGATTTTATATTATTACATAAATGCTTTTTATATGGTTTTAAAGGAATATAGGATTTGCACACAGACAGGCAGTATCCGTCAGTGTGAAATGTGTGAATACAACCCGGTTGAAGACGAATTTCATTTCTGTCATGTCCTGTTATTTAACACTTTCCCTCATGAGCATATTGTGAAAAATGGCCGTTTTAATGTTAGAAGTTCAAACTGCTATGAAACTATGAAAAATACTTCAATACTAATCAAACTTGGCTCAAATGTTGACTGGACCATTGCCTTTGTAACGACATGCTCAGTCATAAATTTCATGTACCATGGCAACGAGGGGACATCTCAAAATTGCCAAAAATCACTATTTTGCCTTGACTTTTCCCATCAAAATTGATTTCATAGTGGTGCAACTTCTCAATGGATTGAGATAGAGTCAAAGGCTTTTCAGCGTTGGTTACAGTTACCTAATGATCGCCCTGGGGTTATTTTTAGCCTCTCACAAGTCCAAAATTTTCTTGGCGGTGAGGAGGACTGCCATCACCCTTTAAACCCCAAAATAGAAGGGGGCACATCCCCCTTCTGGCAACCCCCTGATGTATCTTTTGGATGGGGGCGGCGCCGAAAAATATGAAAGTGCTCACTTTTTTAGCAACATTTCTCAAACGAATACATGGGTTTGGGGCCAAAATAGGACATTACGATTAGTAACTCGCGCGCACGAAAATAAAAACATCGCACACATGTCACCTCTGTGCCACCATAGATGTCTGATATGACGTCAATAAACCAAATAATGTGAGGAAAATTGCTTCTACGCTCTACACTCAATGCAGTTCACCATATTTTTATCAATTCTCTTTTTCATGTGCATATTAGAATGGAAAAATATATATTAATGTTTCTTGCATTCAAGTATAAAAATAAAAATGCACGGTTTATCGTTCAAATGTTTTGTAATTAACCACTAAGGCCTATCGACCTTCATGATTATATTCCTACGCATTTCAGCTAGTCTACAGTACATTCAAAATTGATATGTATGTATATTTTCTTATTATTAAACCGTATGATACGTTTTGCGTTTATTTTATTTATTCCTAACAATATTTAATCTTGTTGTCATTGCTTTTATAAACAATTTGCCTGCAGTTAATTTATGTCCACACCTTTAAAGGTGAACTGACCACAAATTTAGATATATAAAGTACAACAATGTGAAATATCTTAAATGACTATCTCAAACATGGTTAATAAGGTACATGTTTCGCCTTTGATGTTTTACCGCCTTTAGTTATTCCGTCCCGACCATTTATTCTAAACCACAGACTATTTGTATGTATACGCTTAAAATGGTCATGCTCTTCATCTAAAAATTGTTTTCTACATAAGCATAGGTAAAAAAGGAAGGTCATTTTTTTTAAAATTTATGCACGTTCTAAATGTCATGGAGAATTAAAGTTTTTTTTTATTTTCATAAGAAAATAAGACAAAATTACTCTATTTATATGAAAACATTAAACTCTAAAATTCGATAAAAAGCCACGACAGGAGGTGGCTTATTTTGGAGGACGGCTATATTTCCAAGTGCAATGATATTAAACTGCACATAATCTTTAAAAGCTATCATATAATTCTAAAAAAAATGATCGAAAATAAGTCCAGATCGAAAATACGTTCAGATCAAAAATATGTCAAGATAGAAAATAGGTCCAGATCAAAAATATGTCAAGATAGAAAATAGGTCCAGATCGAAAATATGACAAGAACGAAAATAGGTCCAGATCGAAAATAAGTTCAGATCGAAAAAAGGTTAAGATCGAAAATAGGTTCAGATCGAAAATAGGTCAAAATCGAAAATAGGTCCAGATCGAAAATAGGTCCAGATCGAAAATAGGTCAATATCGAAAATAGGTCCATATCGAAAATAGGTCCAGATCGAAAAAAGGTCCAGTTTGAAATTAGGTCTAGAACGAAAATAAGTCAAGATCGAAAAGAAGTCCAGATCGAAAATAAGTCCAGATCGAAAATATGTCCAGATCGAAAATAAGTTCAGATCGAAAATTAGTTAAGATCGAAAATATGTCAAGATCGAAAATATGTCAAGAACTTAAGTACGCAGCATCTAACCAGGGCTCATTTGACACTAGGTCCATCTGAACCTCCAGTTACTCGTTGGCCAATTACCCGAACCTTTTTTTGCTTCTGTACAACAATTCAAAACATTCCTCTTGTAGTAAAATCTTTTCATTACATGCTTTTAGGTGGTTTATAGAAATATATCAGTGAAATAAAAAACTGATATTTCACTGTTTGAAACAGTGAAATTTTCAATTTGATAATTTTCACTGTTTTGTATTTAAGACCGTTAAGTTGTTTCAGTGAAATACCAGCGTGCATAGTACTGGAAACCAACTTAATGACGTGACGTCGTAAATGACGTCACGTTTTATTATTATTTGGCGAGTTTTCCATTTTGTTTCAGGTTAAAATGTCTTATTAAACGTTTATTTGAATATAATAAAAAGAAAATTTGTTTAGTCAAGTGTAAGATCGAAATAGAACACCAAAAGTTCATATTACACTCGTGACTGCGCCACTCGTGAAATATACCTTTTGGTGCTCACTCGATGAAAAATATCCCGATCTTACACTGAACTAAACAAATATCCTCACATAGTTAATTAATAAGAACTTCTGATAAGTTCATACTTTATGTACATTATACGCCAAAAGTATAGATTTAACATCACAATTATTATAATTATAAGTTTTGTTCACTTCTTACATGACTCAGTTACTTGTGATTTTGTATTGTAGGCAGGCAGGCAGACAGGCACGCATGCTCGCACACACGCACGCACGTACGTACGTATGTATGTGGTCAAAGTTTTTTTTGCATTTATTTGCCAATAAACTTTGAAACGTTTTATTATATAACCACTCCTTCTAGGTAGGAGAAACAGCCAATAATTGGGCAAGTATAGATAGCGAAATAGATTGTCGTTTTTTACAACAAAAAGCCACTTTATCCAGACACAAACTGTTTGGGTCTTAAGTCACAATGACAATTCAAAGATTATCTGGCTACTTTCTAGCTGCCTCATAAGAGAGAGACCTCTAATGCAAGGAGCTTGATACATTGATTTTACATAACAATAAAACAAAAAAAAAAACAGATTTTTTTTCTAATTTTAAATTTTAATATAATTATGAATAACAAGATTAAACATTTTTAAACATATTTTACTAATAGGTTAAATCAATGCGACTGGCACTTTTGTCCCGGTCAGTATTTCAGTCAGGAGCTGGTAAAAGTAAAACTACCGAGGAGGGGGGGGGGGGGTGTGGGGGAGGGGGTGTTTAATATAAAACATGTTTGGTAAAGATATAATTGGCAATTAGTGTTCTTGACTTTGCTATCTTTATTGACTGTCGCCTTTTATTTATACTATTACATAAATGCATTTTATATTGTTTTTTTAAGGAATATAGGCTTTGTACACAGACAGGCACTATTCGTCAGTGTGAAATGTGTGAAAACAACCCTGTTTAAGACGAATTTCATTTCTTTCATGTCCTGTTATTTAATAATTAATATAAAAACAAAAAATAGCAATGAAATTCAAAATATAATAATAAAATATCAAAAAATAAAGAAATAATTAAAAAAAAAAAAAAAAAAAAACAAAAAAAAACAAACAAACAAACAACAAAAAACAATCAAACAAACAAAAAAAACACGCATTAAATATACGTAGAGATTATTCAAATTTTACGTTCGACTATCGCCGGTATCAATTTTAACGCTCACAATGTGAAACAACAAAATTTTTTAATTGTTAAAATGCAGACCGCAGACTGAATTTGACCATCGAATTATAAAGTGTACGAGTATTTACGTCAAGGTGGTTCTTGTAAGTTAACATTAATAAATTATATAATAAACATGTATGTCATATATAATTTACCAGATAAAAATAACTTATTGCTGCAATAGGTTACAGTGGTGTAACACGGCACTTTGGGGTCCGATCCCATTTCATTTACAGTCTCAAAATGCCGTTCAAAATAGCCACGAATTGGAGATTATAAGTCTGGAAATGTGGAAACAATAAAAAAAACAATTATAATTATTTTGAGATTGCAGACTCGGTTTGATTAAGTTTGTTCATGAGGGATAATGTAATATGCAACATTTTTAACAACAATAGCATGTACGTGGCGGTCGACATATTGATGTAATTCAATAATACTTTCAAGAAAAAAAAAACAGAAAAAAGAAACAATCAAACAAACAAAAACAAAAAACAAACAACAATGAAATGTGTCTGCAAATGAATACGAGTATTAAGAAATTGACGATTTTTTTCTTCATTAATACGATATCATTTATTTTTATTGCAGCCAGAATTGAAATAGTTTAAAACAAAACTTTTAAAGTTTAGCTACTTACAAAGAATGATGAATGTGACAAGCAATCGGTTATCCATTTTGAACACTCGATGGAAAGTGATTTACTTTTTTTTAATAAATAGTCACCATGAGCCATGGGCAAACTAGTTATTTTATGTAACAATAAGTCAATATTAACTTATCTGTAATTTTTATCTTGGATAAATTAATTCAAAGGCAGGTCAAACCCACGTTTCAATATATTTAACGTTTAAACGGGCATTTTCGTGACAATTAAAAGGCCTAATGTTCGAATAACTACGAACATATATTATTTTCAAAGAATATTTATTTTTATTGTTTGAGTTTTCAAAAGAAATGCGTATGAAAATGACTGTGGTTACATTAATGATGTTTATTAGTTTGTCGGGATTTAAAAGTACAAGTCATGTTTATTCTCCGTTTATGTAAAAGTTGTACTTTGTAAAATTTGTTGTTGTTGTTTTTCTCGGAGAGAGAAGGGGGAGGCTTGTTTTTCTAATGGCATTTTGTTTGTTTGGGCTCATTGGGTTATTTTTGTTGTTGTTGTTGTTTGTGGTGTATTTTTCCATATCACTAGCTTTAACCTAAAAATGCCCTTTTTTCTATTTAAAATGGTTATTTTTTATTGTCAGTGCTTTGACCAAATACCTTAATCATATATTGCTTCATTTGCTTTTTTGGCAATTAGTTACAGCTATTGTAATTTAGTATATTGTATGGAAGTCAAAATAACATTTTGTCGACATTTACCTACATTTGTAACACTATTATTTCACACTAAGTGGATGTTAAGCGAATATTTTAATACAACCTTTAAAACACATGTTTACCGCTTCTATAAGAATGAAATATTTATTTATTTATTTATGAGGCTTAATGTGCCTTTAAATATAATTTAAATCATTTGAGCCACATTGTAATAATGTCATGGTTATGTGCAAAGTCTATCTGCAAGACAAGGATGTACAACACTAAATATGATATTCAAATTAGATCATCAAGCAAACTATCTATGTAATTAAGTGTAATACTGTTTAGAAACATGTTGCAAATTTTGCATGAATTGATTAGCTTGTCATTTTTTATTCACAGTACGTAAATCATGTCATAACAAGTCTTATAGAATTCTTCTCCTTTGGCGAACTATATAGTCTTAAATAAGTAAATAGTTAGGATATACTAGACAAGGGAATAAGTATTAATTTATACACATAAAAATATATATTTGTATATGTAAATTTACTGCAAGTATATGTCTAAAATGAAAGAATATAAATCATATAAAAGAAGAAAACAAAATAGTGGGAAAGAGAAGAAAGATGAGAGGATTATAGTCTCAATAAGAATGAATCTAAATAAATCTTTTCGTTTTTTCTATATTTTTTTTACATTTGTAAATATAATAACGTTGCCATAGTATGTAAAAATTGGTCACCATAGAGAAGCTTATGAAGGTTTATGCTGAAGTCTTGCAAGTTAAGGAGGAGTTTTCTGCGGACGGCATCATATGCACAGCACTCAAAAAAGAATTGTCGGGTAGTTTCAATTTGCCCACAATTACACAAAGGGGTAAGAGAAATGTTTTTCAAAAAACAGGTGGTGATTTTATGCGCTGCAGTTCGTTCAAAGCCGAGTGTGACGGACCTGCAGTTTACGACTACCTGTATAAAAGTATTTTGGTGTATATTTCCTGTCCTTGTTTAAGAAAGATTTAAATGAAGATATTGTAGGGCTGTTCCGTATTATAACAGGCAAGTTGTTCCAATCACGAATAACTGATGGCAAGAAAGAACCGTGGTACAGAGTAGTCATTGATGCAATTCCTCTAATATCTACAGAGTTTCGTAAGCTGTATCGGGATTGATCTGGATTTGGTCATAATGATGAGAGATAATCTGGTGTTTTGTTCGACTACTAAACATAATTAGTTTGTGTTTATATCTTCTTTCGGATAACAATTCCCAATTTTTTTTTCTGCAGAGTTGCTAGTGAGATAAGCTTATTTGCAACAGTTGCAATGCGTGCATATTCATTTTGAATCTTATCAAGCTGTTTGAGTTCGTAATGGGTACAATTAGACCAAATTACATCACCGTATTTCAAATGAGGTCTAATGAATGCTACATAGATTTATGAACGAGAGAAAAATTCAGTTTACGCATTATATTAACTCTTTTCCAAGCTTAACTAGTTATGTAATTAATATGTTTGTGCTATGTGTAGTCAGAAGCAAGAATGATGCCTAAATGTTTGTGTACAGAAACTTCTGGAATTTGTTGGTTGGATATGCAAAGAAGGATGATGTTGAGGATTTCGCTTTCTGGTTCAAAGTAGGTATTCCGATTTTGAAAGATTGAAGGTGACTAACAACCTTTTTGTCCAAAATGAGATTTTTTGGATGTCAGACTGAAGAAGTGTGACTGCTGTGTTAGGATATTCAACTATAACATGAAGACTGGTATCATCAGCAAAGAGGATTATGAAAGATTCGATTTCATTAACAGTATCATTTATAAAGATCAAAATAGTACGATAGTATGATAATGTTTGATGCTTATGGTGGTTGATTTGTGCCATTCGTGTTGTCGCTCTGCGACCCCGCCAAACAAAAAGTCGACATTTAAGGAGATAAAATGACGGGGGCGCGGAGCGGAGACAGGCTTATTAGAGGAACACAGTGCAAAGTTCAATAAATAAAACTTCGCCACCGCGGGGGCGCAAGGCATGATTTAAGAAATAAAACGGCGGGTGCGCGAAGAGAAAAGTTTTCGTTCCTCGCCCGTGTCATTTTAACTTGATAATTTTTTTTTACTTTTCACTTTGCGGGGTCGCGGGGCGCTAATTAGCGTGTTTTTGCTAGCCACCCTGCCGCTTTATGTCTTAAATCTCGCTCCACGACCCTGTGGGACGAAGGTTTATTTATTAAACTTCGCCCAACGCCCCCACTTATTGGCATATTTTCGCTCCTCGCTCTTGCCATTTAAACTTGCCAATGCTCGACTTTTCGCTTGGCGGGGTCGCAGGTGGAAAACACAAATGGCACAAATCAGCCACCATAAATGAGGATTGAATAAAAGAACTTCTTATGAATATTTTAAATCACCTAAATTAATGTAAATTTTAATTGCAATATTGCTTATGGAACAATTTATGAATAACCAAATTACTATGTTACGTTAAGAACTTAATTTGTACAAGTTTGGAGGGTCTCCTATACACATGATAAGGCCCAAAGCCCTAACCCAATCAATATAGTAGATTTCCGCGTGGCATGGTCATTTTTGATACGGCGATTTGTTCTTTCTCTATATAAATTGTATTAAAAAACACTATTTTCCTCAGTCAACCGTTTAAACACCATTCGTCTGATTCCAATAGGGATTCGATTTTGTACAAGTTCCTCGGGTCTTCTTTGCACAATTAAAGGCCCAAAGTTCTAACCCAAGCATTATATCCGAGAGATTTCCGCGTGGCATGTTCGGTTTTTGTTCCGGCGATTTGTTCTTTCTCCATATAAACTGTTTAAAAACACCATTTTTCTAAGCCCACCATTTAAACACCAATCGTCTAATTTCAATGCAAATTCAATTTTGCTCAAGTTTAGAGGCTCTTCCATTATTTCGATACCGTTTTAAAAATGAAAGTAAGTTTAGTATGACAAATGAACAGACTAAAGAGTGCTTTTCTAAATGATTTGAGGTCATACAAAGTAAATTATTTAAATATAAACGCCACGTACTTGAATAAAAAAGAATAGGAATTATCAAGTTGATTATATCAGTTTAGATGATTAACTTCACAGCAGTATAAGGCTCGAAGCTTTACTGCAAGGCAAATTATAGCAAGAGGTCCAAGTAAAAGTAGTGTCGCTCTTTGGACGCGATTTGTTCTTTCTGTATATCAATTGTATAAAAGTTCGGAAAAAAACACCATCTTCTTGAGTCAACAGTCTAAACACCGTTCGTCTGATTTGAATGTGGATTCCATTCTGTACAGGTTTAGAGGGTCTTTTTGCACAATATAAAACTCAAAGCCCTAACCCAAGCAATATGTCCGAGAGATCTCCGCATGTCATGTTCGGCTTTTGTTCCAGAGATTTGTTTTTTATCCATATATTCCAAAAATTTCAATTTTGTTCAAGTTTAGAGGGTCTTCTTGGCACAAAATAAAAGTCACAGCCCTAACCCAATTAATATGTCCAAGGGAATTCCGCATGGCACTGTCGTTGTTTGATACGGCGATTTGTTCTTTCTTTATATAAATTGTATTAAAAAACACTATTTTCCTCAGTCAACCGTTTAAACACCATTCGTCTGATTCCAATAGGGATTTGATTTTGTACAAGTTTCGTGGGTTTTCTTTGCACAATAAATGGCCCAAAGTCCTAACCCAAGCAATATATCCGAGAGATTATCGCGTGGCATGTTCGGTTTTTGTTCCGGCGATTTGTTCTTTCTCCATATAAACTGTATAAAACACCATTTCCCTAAGCCCGACATTTAAACGCCATTCGTCTAATTTAAATGCAAATTCAATTTTTTTTCAAGTTAGGGGGTGGGGGTCTTCCAATATTTCGATACCTTTAAAAAATGAAAGTTAGTCAAGTATTACAAATGAACGGACTTTAGAGAGCTTTCTTACATGATTCGAGGTCATACACAGTAAATTATTTCAAAATAAACGATACATACTTAAATAAGAAAAAAAAAGAATTATATAGTTGATTATATCAGTTAAGATGATCAATTTCACAGCAATCTAAGGCTCGAAGCTCTACCGCAAGAAAAATAATAGCAAAAGGTCCAAGTAAAAGTGTCGCTCTTTCGACCGCGATTTGTTCATTCTGTATATCAATTGTATAAAAGTCCGGAAAAACACAATTTCTTTAATCAACAGTCTAAACACCGTTCGTCTGATTTGAATCTGGATTCCATTTTGTACAAGTTTAGAGGGTCTTCTTTGCACAAAATAAAACTCAAAGCCCTAACCCAAGCAATATGTCCGAGAGATTTCCGCATGGCATGTTCGGTTTTTTGATCCAGCGATTTGTTCTTTCTCCATGTAAACTGTATAAAAAGACAGCATTTCCCTAAGCCCGCCATTTAAACACCATTCGTCTAATTTCAATGCAAATTCAATTTTGTTCAAGTTAAGAGGGTCCTCTTTTCACAAATCAAAATTCACAGCCCTAACCCAATTTATATGTCCGAGAGATTTCCGCATGACACGGTCTTCTTAAGCCAAACATTTTGACACCTGTTGTCTGATTTCGTTGCAGATTCGTTTTTGTACACTTTGGAGACTCTTCTTTGCACAATTTGAAAACCAAACCTCTCACCAAAAGACTTTTCCCGGGAGATTTCCGCATGGCATGGCCATATTTTGGACCCGAGTTTTGTTCTTTCTCTATATTAAGTGCATAAATTTTCGTAAGAAACACTTTATTCTAAAGCCAAGCATTATGAAACCTTTTGTCTGATTTTGCAGATTCGTATTAGCAAAACTTTTGAGGCTCTTAATTGCACAAATAGAAAACCAAAGCTCTAACCAACAAACTTTTTTTGGGAGATTTCCGCATGGCATGGTCATTTTTTGGACCGGAGTTTTGTTTTTTCTCTATATTAAGTGCATAAATTTTCATAAAAAGTCCCATATTCTAGATCAAATCGTTAAAACACCACTTGGCTGATTCTGTTTTATATTCGTTTTTGTACAACTATGGAGCGTCTTCTCTGCACAAAATGAAAACCAAATTCCTAACCAAACAATATATCTGGAAGGTTCCCGCATGACTTGGTCGTTTTGGGACATGCAATTTGCTGTTTTCGATATAATCGTGGATCAAGTTAGAATTTGAAAAGTCACATCATGGAGACAAAACCCTCCTGACATTGTATTTGACATTATTTTGACCTATCACAACTTAATAAAAATGTTATTTAGTGTTGTAAGACAGAACGTTCTTACGAGAATTGACATCATGTCCAGCTAGCTATTGTAAAGCTATGTACTTAAAAAAGTTGAATGATAATTACATTGTTACGGTTTAGAAGATATTCTTCACAGCAATATTAGCCTCATGATAGTAAGAGGCCCTCATGAAATGAAAGTTTTATTGACCGGGCATTAGTTCTGTAAGTTTATAGTCTATAAAGCCGTTAAAACCATTTGTCTGATTCTGTTGACAATGTGTTTTTGTACAACTTAAGAGGGTCTTCTTTGCACAAAATGAAGACCAAAGCCTTAACCCGAACAATTTTTTACAGGATATTTCTGCGTGGCATGGTCATTTTGTGGTCCTGCGATTTGTTCTTTCTGTATGTGAAGTGTATAAAAACACCATATGTGAAGTGTATAAAAACACCATATTCTAGAGCCAACCGTTAAGACACCATTGCAAATTCGTTTTTGTACAACTTGGAAGGGTATTCTTTGCACAAAATGAGTAGCAAAACCCTAATCCAAAGAATATTTCAAGGAGATTTCCCCGTGACATGGTCATGTTTTGCTCCCCCGATTTGTTTTTTTCTGTATATCAAATGCATAAAAACTACTATATTTTAGAGCCAACCGTTAAGACACCATATGTCTGATTTCGTTGCAAATTCATTTCTGTACAACTTGGGAGGGTATACTTTGCACAAAATGAGAAGCAAATCCCTAACCAAAAAATATTTCAGGGAGATTTCCGCGTGGCATGGTCATTTTTTGCTCCCACGATTTGTTCTTTCTGTATGAAAAATGCATAAAAACACTATATTCTACAGACAACCGATAAGACACCAATCGTCTGACTCCGTTGAAAATTCGTTATTACAACTTGGGAGGATGTTCTTTGCACAAAGTGAGTACTAAAGCTGTAACGCAAACAGTATTTCCAGGAGATTTCCGCGTGGCATCGCCATTTTTGGAGCGACGTTTTCAGTTTTTTTTCTGTTCATTTTAAAACCAAGCATTATGACATCTTTTGTCTGATTTCGTTGCAAATTCGATATTGTACAAATTTTTATGATCTTCTTTGCATAAATTGAAAGCCAAAGCTCTAACCCAAACACTTTTCCCGGGAGATTTCCTCAGGGCATGGTAATATTTTGGACCGGGGTTTTCTTTTCTCTTTATAAAGTGCATAAATTATCGTAAAAAACACCATATTCTTAAGTCAAGCATTATGACGCCTGTTGTCTGATTCTTTTGAAGTTTCGGTTTTGTACAACTTTGGATAGTCATTTTTGCGCAAACCACAAACTTTTCGGGAGATTTCCGCATGGCATGGTCATTTTTTGGACCGAAGTTTTGTTCTTTCTCTATATAAAGTGCATTATAGCATAAAATCGGCTATTTTTCCCTCTTTTGCCCATGTTATAACGGGACCAAAACCATGTGTTAACATAGTCACGCGCTCTTGTTATAGCCCGGTTTCACAAATGCGCAATACATACAGGGCCCAGTAAACAAACAAACATAAATGACGATTTGGCCTGTTTGCCGAAGAGTCATGCGCTATTGTTATATTGAAATTTATTGATTCGAGGGCCTCAGTCGCATATTCAAGTAACTATGCCGGAAAAACGGCGTATAGACATCGGTGCTAATCTTGGTTGTCGCCCTTTCTAAGAAACGGACAGTTGTCAATGTAAACAAATACAGTAGAATCTACCTGTCATTCAGTTTAACACTCCGATTAACTTACAAAACTTGTGAAATCAATTAAAATTCAAAATTTCGTTAGGTTGCGAGAATTTTCCAAGTTGTTGGCCCCGGAAAAATGAAACGCATACGTAAAACAAAGAATTGGATAAATACCGTCCAAGCACAAGAATTTAATGTATCTGTGTTTTGTATAAACTATACATCACGAATCTGTTTGAAAATTTTATGCTATAATAGCGTCAACGCACGTTTTTTTCGTGTTATAAAGTCTGCAGAGTCCCTCGGAACTGTTGGAGCCCTCGCCCTACCGGGCTCGGGCACCAACCGTTCCTCGGGACTCTGCAGACGTTATAACACGGAAAAACGTGCGTTAACCCTATATAAGTATCCGTAAAAAACACTATAGTCTAGATCCAATCGCTATTACACCACTTGGCTGATTTCGTTTTGTATTCGTTTTTGTACAACTTTAGAGCGTCCTCTTTGCACAGCATGAAAACCAAATGCCTAACCTAAGCAATATGTCCGGAAGATTTCCGCATGGCTGGGTCGTTTTGTGACATGCAATTTGCTGTTTTCGATATAATCGTAGATCAAGTTAAACGTTGCAAAGTCACATCATGGAGACAAATTCCTGCTGACATTGTATTTGACATTATTTTGACCTATTACAGCTTAATAAAAATGTTATTTAGTGTTGTAAGACAGAATGCGGTTTATAGAACGTTCTTACGAGAATTGACATCATGCCCAGCTAGCAATTGTAAAATGTACGCTAAGTACTTAAAAAAGTGGAGTGTTAATTAAATTGTCGTGGTTTCAAGGATATTCCTTTCAGCAATATAAGCCTTATAATAGCAAGAGGTCCGCATAAAAGGTCTTTTGGGAAAAAAAAACACTATCTTCTTGAGTCAATCGTTTCAACACTTTTTTTCTAATTTCAATGCGGATTCGATTCAATTTTATACAGGTCTAGAGGATCTTCTTTGCACAAATTAAAACTCAAAGCCCTAACCCAAGCAATATGTCCGAGAGATTTCCGCATAACATGGTCGGTTTTTGTTCCGGCGAATGGTTCTTTCTCTACTCTATATAAACTGTATAAAAACACAATTTTCCTAAGCCCGCCATTTAAACATTTTAACACAAAAAGTCTAATTTAAGTGCAAATTCGATTTTGTACAAGTTTAGAGGGTCCTTTTTGCACAAAATAAAATTCAAAGCCCTAACCCAAGCAATGTTTCCAAGAGATTTCCGCATGGTATGGTTGGTTTTTGTTCCGGCGATTTGTTCTTTCTCTATATAAATTGTTTAAACAAACACCAGTTTCCTCAGCACACCGTTTAAGCACCATTTATCTGATTCCAATGCGGATTCGATTTTGTACAGGTTATGAAGGTTTCCATTGCAGAATAGCAGGCTCAAAGCCTTAACCTAAGCAATGTGTCTGGGAGGTTTGCGCATGGCATGGTCGATTTGGTCATAAGTCCCTTGATCATGCAAAAGTATTGTCACCTAGAGCCATACACATCCCTTTATATTTATCTTAAAGCATGTTACATTATATTTGCATTTTAATCTTTAGATTACATCTTAGATTATATGTAAGCTTGACACTTTTAATGTGAAATGTAACAATAGTTGAAATGACAAATCAGGTACCCAATTAAATGAATAAGAAAAATAAATAAGTAAGAAAGAAAAGTTAATATTTATGAATAAATTATACAAAAAAGTATATGTGCATAAACAAAAATATACAAGATAAATTTAGATTATAACACTACCTAGGACTTTAAAACTCTACGCAGGACTTAATAACGCCTATGTATCACAAAACAGCGTAATTAGGAGTTTATAACTCTTACGTAGGACTTTTAAACTCTTAACTCCTACGTAGGTGAAAAAAGCCTAATTAGGAGTTTATGACTCTTACGAAGGACTTTATAACTCCTATGTAGGATACATATCAAAATGCTGAAAGCACAGAGTTCGGCGGACATATCTATATGCTAGAGTATAACTTAGAATAGCATAATTATTATGTAGGAAAATAAACCATATGTGTCAAATTGTAATTGTGGCAAGCCGCTTGAGTAAATACCCTTATGTTGTAGCCAGAGATGATTTTCAGCGAAACAACCAGAACTCAATAAT
Organism: Ruditapes philippinarum; assembly: GCF_026571515.1. Taxonomy (NCBI): domain Eukaryota; kingdom Metazoa; phylum Mollusca; class Bivalvia; order Venerida; family Veneridae; genus Ruditapes; species Ruditapes philippinarum. Next base: position 779 of record NW_026866146.1, on the reverse strand, counting down.
CTGAATTATTTTTAGCAATACACCTAGTTCAGAAGATTGAACTTACTAGTCATTCTCTACATATATTAAACGATGATTCTGTATTATGTACCTTATAAGTTAACTTATATTAGTTATATTGATCATACAAAAAATGTATGGGTTACTTAGTTCAAAGTAGGATATAAATCATTTTTAAACTTATGTTCGCAAATCGCTTCCTTCGCAAACTTTACGGAGCTGGAAAAAGACACTTCACCTCTACCCCTGCCGCCTATAAGGATTTAATCATTCGAAACGGCCGAAAATGGATAAATTGCTCGTTTTGTCTAGCTAGTTCGTACGAAAAACGTTATCTTTAAAGCCTTTTAAAATTTTGACATATTCATATTTTAGACACTGAAATTCTTGTTGTCGAGTAAGTTTAGGAGTTTTTTTTATAGAACATTATGAATTGGCACCAGGACGCTTCCGTATATTTACGTTCAATCAAATTCAAAAATAAATTTCCTCGGTTCAAACAGACAATACCTTGAAAAATAATCACACAATTGATTATAGAGCTTAAATTTGAATGTCAGAAAGTACAAACAATTATGTTAAAAAATAATGAAAAATGTCTATCGTTCAACTCGCCTGTTTTTTTTTTTTAAATTAATTGTAGCTATTTTTAATTTCAATAAACTGTGCGTACAAAAATATATAAGTATAGTTTATGGACGCATAATGTTTTTATGAACTCAAATGATTGAATAAACATGTAAAGGCGACGTCTGCAAAATTTTAAGGTTATCGCTCAA
>NW_026866145.1:0-23928 GCF_026571515.1 Ruditapes philippinarum | reverse complement strand
AAATGTTATATAATCCGTCCCACACATGCTTCACATACCCCAAGGCCAACTCAAGTTTAGTTTCACTAACAAATAATATAATTTCAGACATGATAGGCCATTTCCATAGCATTACAGAGCTGTAATGTATTCATCTGTATGATGAAAATCGAAATAAAAAAGTATTTTTTTTTCTTACTTATATACTTTAAATTCATTAATTCACTTCATCATAAAAAATACTATTTTGTTTGGTTAGATTAATAATAATAATTGCTAATTATACTTTTATCATTTAAATGCAAATCAGTTCTGCACTTGATGAAATCTTGTCATATTTAATTATCCAATGTAAAATAAATGTAATACATGGTGTAAACATTATTAGATCATCAGTCAAAAAGATGAGTTTAGAAGCTTTTATTTGAAAACAAATCAACAGAAGATAATATTTCGGTTTACTTAACTTTAACTTTAACAAAGCTGGAAACAGTCATTTATTGTTTGCACTACTCTTCAATGAAGTGTCAATTCTTTTGAATATGTGCCGAATGATCCGATATAATTCAAATATATAATATAAAACAAATGAAACTTCCATCGTGTCAATAAAACACTGATAATTAGAATATTAACATGTCTGAATTAAAGTTGAAAATACTTTATAAACGGTATATCATATACTTTTAAACGGTATGGTGTAACTTTTTCCTCTTAAGAGCACATTTGATTAAGAAATGAATTTTAATATAATTTGTAAAAAGAGAATCTAAGCGTTTTTATAATGATGTCATAATGGATTAGATAAGTATTTGACCTAAATATAATAGCGTTGGGTATGAAATATTTGTCAATGTTAACCAAGTAGATTTTAGACGTTCATTTGAATAACCATACTTTATCTATTTCTTATTACTTAAACGCAATGCGCTGAACTTTACTTTTACTTAAATGCAAACCGCAAAACATGACTTTGAGAATTTTTTTAGAAAGATGACAACAAAATGAATGAAACCGCGAAATAAAGATAGTTATCATCTTTTAGGTTAAATTGCCCTTTAATGCGCCAAAGAAAACGATTATTTAGGATTCTGTATAACTTAAACATTATCATCGTCATCTGATTTTAAGGGTTTATATTTTTGAGTAACTGTAAAAATATTACGAAGGCCACCAAAAGCTCAATTCTGCCTATGCTAAAACAATATTTACATATCAAAGGAAGTATTGAAGTTATACGATTTTAACTCGTTTTCTTAAACAAAAAAGGAAAAAAGTGTGTCTGTATCAATTTTGTGTAAGATAAAATCATATAAAGCTCACTATATAAAGATATAATAGTATTTATCTTTACAAATAAACAAACAAAACAAACGACCCATTAACTACAATTCATTTGTGAAGAAATGCAGTCAATAATAACTTTTCCTTTTCAAACCCTTTTTCTAGCTATAACATTTGTTTACTTACCTTATTCAGTAAATATAAAGCATCTTTAACACCAGGTTCCCCTTTCAAAGGTGTATTTCCATGTATGTCCCTTATTTCTAGTACATCTTTGAAAAGCTGTATGTACTTGTGTAGTTGATTTTCGGACAACTCATAGTTTGGATTGTGAAGAATATCGTTTCGTGCTTCGCGTGCCTATAACAATAACACGCTTTATTCACATATCATTTGCTATTATTCTGTAAATATCGTATTAATTAATTAATTCTAATTCACAACTAAAGCTATCCACAGCTATGTGTATATTAAGCGGAAACATGATGTTAACATATCCTAAATAAGGTTTATCAAAATGTTTAATTGAATTTAAATACAAAGTTGTTAAAACTTTTGAATGCTTATTATAATGTCTTACTGCACTCATGAAACTTTTCTACAAGGTAAGACATAATATGGCCCTTGACCTATATTTGTATAGAACAATTAAATTTAAAAAAAAAACAAAAAAAACAAGACAATACTATTTGATTCATGTTTCGTCCGTTGAACAAAATTTGTGTGTAATTGAATGCAACAAATCCTCAGCCCCTTGTTCACTTAAGAATGTAAATTGTTGTAAATAAGCAGTTTTTTCTATGCAATTTACTTAAAAATGATAAATATACATTTATAATAATTTTATTATTACTTCATTCGTTCTATTTACCTTAGCAAACGCATCTGACGTGCCATCAATGGTAACTTTTCCAAGCATTGTTTCTATAAAAATGTTGTTTATACACAAACTAAGTAGACCAGTACAATCAACTTCTTTGGCCGATTGTTTGTCTTTGTAGCCAGTAGTATTTATGAAGCAAGTAGCAACACTCCAAGGATCACTGCCCCACTTCTGAACATCCGTATTCGACAATAATGGATCTTGGAAGCGATGATCTAAAACGATTCGATCATAAACTTTGCCACAAAATCCTCCATTCGGACACAATTGTCTCGGTATTTGTTTCTGATTCTTGAAACAAAGGCATTGTCTTTTCTTTTGGCGTGGACATTGGTTTTCTGTGTGAGGAAGAAGACTTTTTTCTGTACAAGCATTGCATTTGTTCCCAAGTGTTGCCATAATATCATAGGAATGTTTCTTTACAGCACTGTCGGAAAATGCTTCTAAACCTATTTTAAGGTATTTCAGTGCTAGAGTCGCTCTAACCCAATTTCTGTACAAATTGTCTATTAATTGTTTTTTGTGTGATAGGTCTGTATAACCTGAAACATGTTTTACAATAAAGAGTTTATCTACATAAAAATGAAAAGGCAATGAAAAAAATGTATCATCATCTAATCTCTTTACATTTACAGTCGTTTATTTCTAAATGAAACAAAACAGAAGTTTGTAATAAAAACACAAGGTTATGAAAAAGACTTGATGAATATATAAAGTAATAAAGATGACAATATGAAAATGAAACAAACTTACAATTGCTTTCAACATTTTTGCAGATTCACGTATTACTAAATTAATATCAAAAATATTTTATTTCTACAAAACACTCTTATATGTATTATGATGACATAATAATTACTTTGAACTTCAACTGTAGTTTTGGTATATACTTTTCCAAAGTCAGCTGAGTAATCACCCTTATCTTGAAATGTTGCGTCAGTAACCGTTAGAGTGTGTAGTTTTCCATTTTGCAGTATACTGTATTTATCAGACGAATGTAATACTTTCCCATTGTGTCGCCAAACAGGTTTGCTAGTATGCATATTCACTTTACACCCCATCTTAATGTTTTTCCTCTCTAAAACTTCTAATTTGACTGGCAAATTAACGACCATTATCAACTTTTTATCTGTTGTAAAATGAACATACATTTGAGAAAACTATTTTGAAGTCAATTTTAAATTCTTTCCAATATTGTATATAACAGCATTCGGAATGAGTTTGCAAATCCGGAACTTTCACAAACTCACCCTTTTTATATAAATTCGATACAAAAAATTAAATCAAACAGTAATTTTGATGTAATTGACGACATAGGCCGTTTAAACAAAGGTTACACAGTAGCACAAACATTAAGCGATGGACAAGCCTTCAAAGTGTGTTGCCCCATTGGTTTTTTTTCTATTATTCTATTGGGTTGTACGTTTCCCATAGGACCTCCAGTTAGATATAAACCCCATGTTCATGAAATAAATTTCCTAAATATTTTCACATGTATGAACTATTATACACTTAAAATGTATTCATAAGTATTTAAGGAACATATTTAAAGAAATTTGCAACCCTGTTATCGGCGCAACTAACACTTAAAAGAAATGGGAGAAATCTCCCCTATTTAGAATGGGAGAAATCCCCCAATACTGCGTTACCGGAAACATACTCCATTACAGCATATTATTACGATAACATATTGGGAGATTTCATCCATATATTTTTGTTTAACAAATCTGACAGGATGTTTAAACTTTTTAACTGTTCTATGACTTAATATTCGGTTTCAAACTTTTTAAAACGAAATAATTTACTTATTGCATTACCATGATACGTTCTTGTTTAATTTAAGGTATTAGGACCCTAATGGGCACTATCAAAAACTAAAGAATTGACATCATAGGTCAGATGTATACCTTAAAGTACACCTGTATGCAAAATTTAAACAAAGTTTATCGTACGGAAATCAAGTTATGGCCACTTTTCTGAACTCAAGCTAGGATGTTATGAAGGCCCTTTTTTTAGAAATGAGGAACCTTTAAATAATCTGCAATAACATTCTAATGAAAATGTTTTCTCATTAATTTTTGGTAAGAAACAAAAAGTACCATTCAGCTAACAATCAACATAAGCAAAATTATGGTTTCTACTTAAAATTTATGAAATCTGTCTAAAAATGTTACCCTACCCCACCCATTTTTACCACATGTCTGACCATTTTTCTACTTAGGGAGCCTAATTCAAAAAAATCTTAAAATTTACCCAAATGAGTGCCTGTTTTCAAAGTTTCCCTAAATTTTTAAAAAAGTATATTGGTTGATCTTGTAAAATATGAAATACTTTTACCGTCTAGTTTTGATTATATTACACTTTGAAAATATCAGGTACCATATTTATTACTAGATTTAGCATAATTTAGCCAATAAATACCTATATAAATTAAAAATTCAAAATTAAACACTTTTTTCTTTCCATACGGGACATGAGAGATACATAAATAATGTTAAAAGAAAAAAAGAAAGAAAAAAAAAGTTGACCCTTCTGGGGATTGAACCCATGGCCCTCATTTTCAATGTAGTTAACAGTAATTCTAGCTTATTTGAATACTCTTCAAAGCGGAGGTAATGCATTAGGGTGCTAATACCTTAAATGCACACATAGGTAAACATTCTTTCGAGCACCCCCGTTGTTGCACATTTGTGATATGCGTGACTAAGGAAACTATGTATTTTTTAAAAAAATAAAATTGCATAACTGAATAAAAACACACACACACACACACACACACGCACACACACACGCACACAGACAAACACAAACAACATTTTTTAGCAATACTTAAAAATACTTACATTTTGTTCGATCGATCGAAACTTTTGTACAAAAGAACATTTCATGATATATAAAAGTTATGTTGAATCAATCTATATATGACACAAATGTTGGTCCCTGATCAATGAAAACATAAAAAATTTTAAAGAAAAAGTTAAACTAGAAAAGTGTCATCATGCCACGGATGCCCCCGCATGCAGCCAAAATTTCAGATGTTATAATATTTAGTTTGTACATTTTTTTTTCATTTTAAGTTCAAAGCCCTTAAATCTTTTCAATGTTAACACAAACCATTTTCATACAATGTTCAAGGCACTGAAATTATTCAGTCTTAACCTTTTAAAAATAGCATATTGCATATTTGTAGCCAAAATAATGGCTACATACATTTACACAAACGTATGAGTGCTGAAACTGAAAGTTCAAAATTTTTCCAACATTCATGAAAGATAAGTTTGTCCAAAATCATTGAACCACGACCAAATTCAAACTTAAGCTGCTTATTCCTTAGATGTTTCTATATTATTTTCAAATTGAAAGGGACATAACTCTGCCAAAAAATCATCAAACCATGACCAAATTCCAACTTGACCTGCCCATTCCTTTGACATATCCATATGTCAAATTTGAGTTGAATATGTAACACTGTTGGGTAGATAATGAACAGAAACTGTATATTTCATATTATTTTAAAAGTGAAAGGGGCATTACGCTGCCAAAAGTCATTGAACCATGACCAAATTCGACCTTGGCCTGGGCATTCCAAAAACATATCCATATGTCAAATTTGAGTTGAAATAGATAAATACAGAATCCCTAAAGAAAGCCCAACACGGCAAAATTGAAAATGTTGCAGGCTCGGTTTGATTGAGCCTGTTCATGGACGGTACTGGAAAGTGCAAGTTACCGTCCACGCCCCCTAGCACCGGCTTAAGCAGAATTCAACATTTAACATGAACTGGTAAAATTTAGAATTTTGAAACATCCGCAGATGTGTTCATATGGCGGTTATCATGGAACCTTCAATGTGACACGTTAGTGCCATTCCATGAAAAGTGGCATATGGTCCCCAAGTAAAAAAATGCGTGTGCCCTAAACGAGAAAACAATGGGCGAAACTAAATAAAATGGAATTTTGAAAGGGGATCTGAGGTTATGAAGCCTGCGTATCACAGATAAGACGTCAAAAGACAAATTTCAAAAGCAGGCAACATATCATAAGGGTGTTTGAATGTGTTGTACTGTTGTGGAGATAATAAACGGAAACTGAAAATTTCATATTATTTTCAAAGTGAAAGGGGCATAACTCTGCCAAAAATTATTGAACCATGACCAAATTTGAACTTGACCTGCGCATTCCTTTGACGTATCCATATGTCAAGTTGAGTTGAATGTGTTGTACTGTTGGGGAGATAATGAACGGAAACTGAAAATTTCATATTATTTTCAAAGTAAAAGGGGCATAACTCTGCTAAAAAATCATCAAACCATGACCAAATTCAAACTTGACCTGTATTTTCTCATGACATATCAATATGTCAAGTTTGAATTGAATGTGTTGTATCGTTTGGGAGATAATGAACGGAAACTGAAAATTTCATATTATTTTCAATGTAAAGGGGGCATAACTCTGCCAAAAATCATCGAACCATAACCAAATTCGAACTTGGCCTGTATTTTCTCATGACATATCCATTTGTCCAATTTGAGTTGAATGTGTGCAACCGTTCTTAAGATAATGAACGGAAACTGATGATGACGGAATGCCAGAATGACGGAAGGACGGGAATGACGGAGCAGGGTAACACTATATGCCCCGGCCATTACATGGCGGGAGCATAAAAATCCCGTTCAAGTATTCCTGTATAAGTTCAACATCCTAACAAAGTTTGATAATGACTGAGGCAAAAATGTGACCGCCAGAGTATTAACGAACAAATGCGGACGGATGACGGACGACAGAAATTCAACGATTCTGAAAGCTCATCTTGAGCTGGCTCAGGTGAGCTTAAATCATAAAAATCTTGTCCTAGAATTCCTGTGTAAGATATTTATTCAGTTTGTTTGGTTGACCAAACAAAAAAGATACGATAAAAAATCCGGTCAAAGAATTCCTGTATAAGATATTCGTTCATTCGCACGAAGAAAAAAAATCGGTAAAAATCATACATAACAGTTCCTGTATAATACATTGAATCAAAATTGCTTTTCGAAAGAACATTTCAAACGATCAAAAGAAAATGTTACATTCAATGAAAATATAAAAATTGACATTTTATTCATTTGACAAAACATAATAAAGATGATAAAAATTATGTTCAAGATTTTCTGTGTAGGATATTTGTTCGGTAGACTGAACAAATAAAAATATGATATTATATTATATCAATTTTTCTCCCACAGATTTTAAAACCATTTTATGAAATGGGGTTTTAATCCAACTGGAGGTCCCATGAGACAAGAAAACCCAATTGGAAAATAGAGAAAAAAACATGGAATGCCAAACTTTGAAGGTTTGCCCATCGCTCAATTTTTGTGCTGTCTGTGTATAAACGGTCAATTATCGTCCAAATTTAACTTTTTGTATTGTTTTTTTTTTAATTTTAAAGAGTAGTTTAGTTTGCAAAATTCCGGATTTGCAAACTTATTCCGGAGGTTATAAGTTACTTGCATACACTATTTTAATCAGTTTGATAATTTAATCATTTTTCTTATTGCAATTACAATTCTTTTAATCCAGATTCTAGCCTTCTATCAGATCATGTAAAAATTGTTTTGGACAACGTGATAATTAATTACATGAAAAATTATGAAAATGACATTTACAATCGTATTTATCATTAAATTTCATATGACTACAGAAACAGCATGATAATGCTAATTAGATGTGTCATCTCAAACTTATTGTATTCCAAAATATCACAATTTAACATAACAACCAAAAGATTGTGACAATAATCGCCAGAAAAAATAGTTGACTCATTAAACGTGTGGAACATAATTTCACCATTGTTGCATACTTGAAATTAAAGGTTTGAGTGGCATAAAAAATAAAGAACAAAAACACCATATTGTGATGCTGCACTCAAAAACAGTATTATTTTTGGGTTATTGGCAACGATGTTAACATTTGCTCTGACCATCGTCTCATAATGGTATACATTTCTGCGAAGAGAGGGCGTGGACAGGTCGCTTCAAATTTTCAGTACCGACAATGAACAGGCTCACTCAAGCTGAGCTTTTCAACATTTTAAATGCTGTCGTTTTTGATTTTGTTAAAGGATCTAGCTTATATTAATTTGTATATTTTACAATTCCTTCTTATCATTTCAAACAATTTTGCTTACGGGCGGACTCACGAAGACAAAAGATTTACCTATAACAGTAAGATCAGCTGACGTTGTGATTATGCAATGAACGTAATGCCCGTATACAATCGTGTGATTCATCTACAATTTGTACTAGTTGTTCTAAAGGAAATTCAAATTATTGTATGTGTACCGTTGAATTTTCATGTCCAATGATTTTTATGACGCGGGAATTAATTCATTAAACACGAATCTTTTGAGAACTTTATCTTAACTTTGATAAGATCACTTGTTGCTGTGTGAAGTAATATACATTGACATTAATAATCTTATAATAAGCAATTGTTTGCTGAATTAACTGCGAAAAGTTTCAGTGTTGCAAAGAACATCAAATTATCTGTTGTGTCGACCGGCTTGGAATTTTTCAGCCAAATGATCTTTTTATGAGCCGGAAAATTGAGATTACATGTAAGAACAGCCGAATCCATTTTGTAGACATTTTTATCTTGAAGTCTCTTGATAAATACTTGGTTGCCTGTGGTGTACAGTATATTATACATTTGAATTTAATAATTTATAATAAGCAATATATTTCGCTGAAAATTATCTTGCGAAGAAAGTTTCCAGATTAAATATATTGGAATGACGGACGGAAGAAGTCAGAACTGTATGTACACATCTTACAAACACATTTCAAACTCATTATCTTAACGTTCAACAAACACTAAATTTGCTTTGGAAAATTTTGACCACGAAAAAAGGTCCTTCGTGGAAGAGGACGAAACGAATGTAGTGATAATTGATCACTGTTATCCTCCTCACATTACCCTTGACAGAATAATAAAAAAAAGAAGTAAAAAATCCCCTCACTAACAGATATGAAAACCTTATGCATAAAATTAAAGATAGTGGTTGCTGAGAGGTTGTTTGCATACGAAATGACAAATTATAACGCAATATCGGAGCATGACGTTGTGAAACCATTTTACGTATCATAAAAGGAGATTATTGGAAAATTAAGCAAAGTATAATTATGGTTGTAATACAATATACTTCCTCTTATTAATATCTACAACCATGTAATTTTTTTTATTTAATTCCACCAATACATATCAAGTCATTCTAAAAAACAACATTCTTTAAATAATCATAAAGGGAGAACATTAAAAAAACACTGAAGTATTGTTTTCTGACACTGCACTTTATTTTACAATTGTCTGTAACTGTGTAATGTTTTAACGAGATTCAAATGACACCCTTTATTCCTGAGGGGTTGTCTCCTACAGTAAATGTATCAGAATTACATTCACGGTGACCGTTTATTACTGCGTGTTTGTAAGTGGCGACTTAAATCAATTGCATAAATTGAGTCTATGCATCACTTAGCTGGAGCAGGTGGTTTTTTACTCAATGTGTTGTTTTAAAGATTTAGCCAGGGGAGGTTAGCCAAAATCAGCTTTCCTGTTTCGGTGTCAAATTACCTAAACTGTGTTGGTGCACCGTAAGACCAAACGAACAAGTTTCCCATGACAGTTAAAAAGTAATTTTCTGGACAGGCAGGATGTTTCATTAAGGAAGATTATTAAAAAATAGATATAAGCCAAATATAATTATGGTTCACTGGCATTTTTACTGTGTAAAGTTTGAATAAAATACCTTCAATAAAGACAATACTATGATTAGTAACTGAGTAATGCATCATTATGGTTCTTCTACGCTGTACTATCTCTTTCTAATCCATCTAAGATTTCATGGATATAAAACCATGCATTTTGAACAAAATTAAATGGGATAATATTAAAGCAAGGTAGAAGTTTGGTTGATAGACACTGCATCTTTACTGGTCTCCATCATTATGAAGTTTAGATTAAATTCCTTCATTACTTTATTCTTCAAAAGTGTCTCTTTTTGGAGAAAAAGTGACGGCGATCAATGCTCGTGGAAATTAATGAACAATTTCCTTCAAGGAAGTCCACTTAGCGGTAGCTAAGACAAAGTCTTGACAAAAGTGTAAGATTTTATTAAATGAATCAACATGTGAATGATAAAAGAAATAAGATATGCCATGTTTATTTTGATGTTGAAGCTTAACTTTACAATATCGAGTCAGTGGTTCCTGTATATATGTATATATAGTGCACTCATGAAAAAAGAGGAGTTTCATCAGTTATAAGTTGATGCAAAAAAATTAAGTCCGGATACGAATAATGACTGACAAGTCAAATAAAAACAACACAAAACACGAATACGTACCATTTATCTCACCCCTTCGATCATTGTCTTCGACAATCATATCATTCTCTGAAACGAATACTTCCTTTGCAATTTTAAGATGAGTTTTAAAATCATTTGTCTGTGTTAGTTTGCCTATCTGTGTTTCGCTCAATTGCAATGATTTTGTTTTAAATGAAACCATCATACGTGTACAATTATAATCAGATTTGACATCTATAAGCTTCATCAACCCGTGCAAATGTTCTATCAATAAATGTTGTTTCTCCTTGTAGGTATTGTATGTAAGGGAGGCACATTCTACGAAACGTTCAATATCTTTCCTCTGATCATATATACACTGAATGGCTTTAACTTCAGGACCAGTTAGGTCAGATTTAAATAGAGCTAATAAAACAGCACATAATTGAAGAGTGTCCCACGTATCAATGTCGTCATTGACATCTTCTTGAAATAATTGAAGATACTCTGTTTTGTAATGTGTTTTAAATGTATATCTTGGCTCATTTAGCAAAATTCCAATGTCTTTTCCGCATTTTTTCTTTTCTCTTTTTATTATGGCCTTCAATACGATGGACGTAGCTTGTTCCAAAAACAATATATGCCTCAGGTAGTGTTCATGCTCTCTAGTTATATCACTGCTCTGTTGTAGCGTTAATTGAAATATAATTTCAAATTAATTAGTTCAAAATTCATATTATGAAATTTGTGTGGCTTTCGTCGCTTAATAAATTTGTTATAGTTCCATTGCTTTTATTTTAAGAAAATATATTGAACATTACTGAAATGACAAATGATTACTGTGATAATTTTGAAATTTGATACACTTTGATTAAAAAAAATGATATAAATATACGACGTTCAATCAATTTTGAAATGATAATACATTCAAATCTAACTTAAAAAATTGTTTTACAATAGTTGAAACAATACTTGTACGAAATTATATTTTATCTGAGAAGTAGAAAAAATTAAGCAAAATTATCAACAGACAGTAAAGTTTACCGATGATGGCAGCTCCATTGTAACTTTTTATTTTGTGTCCGTAGAGATGTTTTCCGTTTTACTTCTAATTGTCAGGCATACAATCTAGTCCAGAAAGAAAATAAAATAATTCATACGTGGTTCACGCACTGTTTTATAAAAATAACTTTATTAATACATTTGTGCTGTGCGCGTTTGCATACTAGTACATATATTAAGATTTCACAGCAAGAATATAACATTTTTGTACACAGTTATAAAAGTTATAAATTATAAAGTCGAGTAAAACACTGGCTTGTTTTCGGATTCGGTAGATTTTGATCCGTTGATTACAAATAACACGACAAAAAGTGTTAGGTGTCCTCAAATGAGGAAGATGTGATAAAGAACGTTTTTTGTTCCGTAACGCGATCAATAGTTTCCGCCTACCTGACGAAGTAGGAATGTCACAAGTATAGTTAGTTGAAATTTCAGTTATACTTATGTGTAAATATATTTCGCTTACACATCAACGTATCTATTGTATTGTGCTATTCAGCGTGTTTAACAAGCTTTTGATGTGAACAAAGATTGTGTAAAAAACAATTCCTATTTAAGTGTTGTTGCTGAATAAGATTGTCAAATTACGACGTCAATTTTTTAAAACGAAAATAGCCCTTCGATTATACGAGTTAATACAAATGATGTGAGTGTGATCATTTATATCCTGCACAAGAGATATTATATTTTGGCAACAAGTTATTAAGTCGTTCGCTAAGATAATTAGGTGGTACGTACAAGTAATTTTTTTGTTGTCACGAGATACTAAGTCACAGGAACGAGATAATTAAGTGGTACACACGAGATACCATGTCGTGGCCACGAGTAACTTAGTCGTGCGCACGAAATAATACAGGCATGCACACGAGGCACTCTGTCATGGCCACGAATTAATAAATCATGCGCACGAGATAATAAAGTCGTGCGCATGAGATACTCTGTCATAGCCACACGAGTTTTTAAGTCGTCCGTTCGAGATGATTAAGTGGTGCGAGATATTTTGTCGCCACGAGTAACGAAGTCCATAAACGAGATAATTAAGTGGTGCGAATGAAATATGATATGTCGTGGTCACAAGTTTTGCAGTCGTGGGAACTGGCTAATTAAATGGTGCGCACGGGATACTATATTGTGGCAACGAGTTACTAAGTCGTTGTAACGGGATAATTAGGTAGTTCACATGAGATAACATGTCGTGGTCACGAGTTACTTAGTTGTGCGCACAAGATAGTTACGTCGTGAGTGCGGGTTACAATTGCGTGGCCACGAGTTACTATGTTGTGTGCACGTGATAATGAACCAATCAGATAACACTATAGATAAATATACTTTCTTACCTTAGAATATTCCAGAATTAAGTTGTACATGCGAAGTTAATCTTAAATCTATTGAATGCATTCACTTCAAAATTGAAAATCGATACTATCTAAGGTCCATAGATCAGACTTAAATTTGACTAAGTTATGGCCCTTGATCGGGACCATCCTCTGATATGGTTGATCGGTATGTACGTACAAACGTTGAGAAGAAATAAGGCCTTTTTATCTTATTTGGTAGGGACATTACCCATGGCACTTTATGTAAAATCATTGTCTAATGAACTTCTTAAGAAGAAAGGAGTCATCGTTTATATAAACTAGTATGAAAAATCATTGTCCAATAAATTACTTTTATGTATTATAAACTGTGACATGTAATTGAAATAGGGCCAGCAATTTCCTATGCAACATATCGTTCTTTATACTTTTGTAATATATCAACTACCACTTTTAAATGATTCAGATGCTGTTTTTACATTTCAAGTTACTTAACATTTACTTTCCTGAAAAGGGTGATACTTACTGCTATCGTCAATCGATAGCTGTGCATTATTGGAGTTCGATACTTTACACCGGGATTATTTTGCCATGACATAGTGCATATTTATCTCGTAATTACATTTGATTTTATAAAGTAAATTATCTATGTGAAACAAGTTTGTTATTTGGGCGATAATCTTTATTACAGGGCTTCAATAGATTTTTAAGTAAATAAGGCATTTACATCCTTACATCCATAATATTTAACGGCACAATTTGAAAGAGATAAAATAAATATTTAATCTGTTAATCACGTGAGTTTGTAATTTGATTTATTATTTCATTGATTTAAATTATATTAACGGAACATGGGAAAGACAAAGCGTACATCAAGGTGGTCTACATGCACCCCTTTATGTTTATCGGAGGCGGTGGCGGCGAGAAGAACGGGTAGTACTAGGATCATGAATGAATCTGTGACAATAACGACAGGCACGCAGTCAGAAGCGAGTCATTTCAACAGTTGCATCTGCAGAAGAAACACCAATGGAAAATGGTAATTTTAATTTAGTTGGGAATAGCAGTAGCGTTCCAACAACATTGCCTCATGTTGCGCCAAGTATAGAAAATTGCACTACTTTCATTAATGTTTGTATATTTATGTATTATTTATTTACAAGTTTACCCGAATAGGCAGGGCGCGGAAATATTAATCATTATGGATGTTTTTTAAGAGGTTTTTGCCTTGGTCTTACTGGGCAGTGAGTTTCGGTTGTCGCCCGAAATTTAAAATCTGCAAGCTTAAATTCACACAAGTATTAAAGCAAAATCAATAATGAGGTTATAGCTGATAGATTTGCTGGCCAGTTTAAGGTTTCACTGTTGAGTAATTTAAGAAATTCGCCGCTTGGACTGGTGCCAAAGTCAGATTATTCCTGGCGACTTATTACTCATCTTTCTTTTCCGGATGGTGGTATCAGTGATACTAGTAATCTTGCTACAGTTAAGCGCGATATGAAGTCAGCCTTTAGACTTCTGCCTATTTGTCCAGAAGATTTCTGTTTATTAGGTTTAAAGGGCAATGAAGGGAATATTTATATAGATCAATTTTTACCCATGGGGTGCAAAATTTCTTGCGCGTTATTTAAGAACTGTCTACCTTCTTACAATGGCTTGTCGAATATGTTTCACAAAAAGATACATTAAACCATTATTTGGATGACTTTATCTTTGCTGGAGCGGGTAACACAAACAATTGTATTATAACCTTAGTTCATTTTTGTCAGTATGTTATTTGCTGGGTGTTCCTATTGCCGAAGAGAAATCAGTGGGTCCTTGCACTTAGTTGATATTTTTAGGGCTTGAGCTTGATTCGTGTGATATGATCAAAAGAATTGCATAAAGTGGATAAGTTGCGTGAAGCTATTAAATAGGTTCTACTGAGAAAGAAAGTTACTCTAAAAATGTTCAGTCATTAGTAGGTAAATGTCTTTTTGCAGTCAAGCTATACTTTAAAGTAGGGCATTTTTGAGTAGATGCTATGATGTTATGGTCAATGTTAAACAGCCTTTTCATAGGCTTCGAATTTCAGAAGCAGTCAGACTTGATTTAACTGTGTGACTCACATGTTTTTTATTCATTCAATGGTGTTAGTTATATTGCAGATGACGTATTGTTAGATAGAAGTATTTTGCAGTTATTTACTGACAGTGCAGGGTCCTCAAAATGGGTTGTGGTTGGGTTTTTTTCGGTACAGAATGGTCATGTTTTCAGTGGCAAAAGCATGGCAGTGTGACGAGATTATGAAAGACATCACCTTTTTAGAAATGGTCCCTGTTATGCTTGCATTATGTTTATGGGGGAGACAGTGGCAACATAGGAAAGTTATATTGCGCATAGATAATGAGGCTTTATTAGTTGTAGTCATAAACAAGAAAACAACAAAATCTAAGCGCCTTATGCAATTAGTTCGTCAGTTTGTATTGTTATCTATGTGGTTAGGCATTTTGTTTAAAGCAGTGCATATTTCTACTAATTTGAACTCAATCGCTAATTCAATTTCTCGAATGCAGTGGGACCGTTTCCTGAAAGCTGGCACCAGAGGCAAACCAGGAACCAGCGAATATACCAGATCGTTTTCGTTCAATGATGTTCAATTTTAACCTGAAATACAGTTAAACGCTTCGTTTGCGAACACTGTTAGTGCTTACAACATATGCTTAATTGTTTTGAACGTTTTAGGAACATTTACAGCATGCAGTCTACCATGGAGCAAATACTCATGTTTATCTCCAGGTTATCATTAAAAGAAAGGGCATCTTTAACTGCCCGTTTATATGTTAATGCCATAGGGTTTCGATGCAAGGTTACCAATATTTGTGATGTTTCAAGGGATTACATTATTGACAAACTTTTAGAGGGTTTGAAGAGGTCTGCCAAATTAAGAGTGTCAAGACTTCCAAAAACTAAACATGTTTTGCAACATATTTTGTCAATATTGACTGTGGTATGTTCAAATTTGTTCAAATGAAAGTCATGTATTTGCAGCGGCTTATTGTCTTGCATTTTTTGCCTTCGTTAAAGTGAGTGAATTGGCTGTTACGAGCAAAGAATCAGCTGCAAACGTTATATTAATATCGGATTTATCAATTTTTATGCTAGCCTGCAAGTGCCATTGCTTTGAAATTAATGCAAGCCAAGTTATTCTAGGCACAATAAAGGTTTGGCTGATTTGATCATCTATCATAAAGCAAGCATTTACAGAAGCAAGGCTAATGCCTGGCGGAGCAAGCCTAGATTTGAAGTGTATCAATCTTTGGTGACAAGACTACAGCGGAATGTCTATACTGGATGTTGTGAGTAAATTGAATACCTTAAAGAGAGTCGGAGATCTCCCCGACACAATTGTATTACACTGTTGGGGTAATGATTTAGGACGGATTAATCTAAAAGAATTTCGTACACAAATTGATATCATTATCAAGTTCCGATAATCATGCTGCAATGGAATTAGCACCAAAAAGGGTAAATAGTTATGCGGTCAGGCGTTTACACAAACTCCTCGCAGCGGTTACTTCCCCTGATCTGTACAGTAACCACTGCCACCACAAGAAAATTCGGTCGAATATAGCCGGATATATTTTTTTCACTTTTAATTTTGAAATAGAATACTTTATATCATTTTAGTTTTCTTTCGTTAAATAGTTATGCTTAATGTACAAGAAAGTAAAAAAATATACGTATAAAAATTATTTTTTAAACATAACGAAAGATATTTTCACTGTGACACCGTATGCATAGTAACAATGGCAGAATATAAACAGTTATTGAACGATTACACAAAAACATTTGATCCCGCACTTGTTTTAAAGTGATAACACATTGTGTGTCTTGAACTTATTTTGTCTGGTAAGGATGTAATTATAAATCTGCCAGTTTGATACGGGATCCTTGGCGTTCTGAAACTGGCCGCCATGTTTTTGTCACATGATACAACTATCATCACGTGATTTCAGTGGTGGCAGTGGTTAAAGTAGCAAAGCGTGACGTAACCGCTGTGAGGAGTTTGGCGTTTACAGTGATGGAGTGCATTTGTCCTTTGGTAATTGTTGGTTTCTGGCACAGATATCGTCTGCGTTAGACGCATTTGTGTCTGGTAGTTATAATTGCTTTGCGTAGTACAAGTGTAATAATACTGGTTCCCTTCTCATCAAGCAATCCGTTTTTATTTTTAATTTGGGTTTAATGTTCGGATGGTCGCTGTTTCTAAAAGTGTTCTATTGTCTCTCTTTTTGCGGTGGCAAGCGTTGCGTCCCAGTTATACCTTAAAGCGACAGCGACCTCCGAAGATGACTTTTCAAACTTTTCGTACTAAGGTCTTTTAATGAAGTACTTTAAAGTGATGTTTTGCCAAAGACGTATGGCTTGGTTGCTGATTCCAAGGATCAGGCACTAATATTTACGGCCAAAAGTTTAAAACCGTGCATTTAGTTGTATTGATTTGATAAAAGCCCTTTGGACGCAGTATTTATTTGTTTTAAAACTCTTTGGGGCAAAAAAAAGGTTCAGTGCTTAAGTTTACTCATTTAAAAGTTTTCGAGCAGTCAGTTAGCCTTTAATGATATTCACTTTAAAGCCCCATTTTGATCGTATTTTCAGCCTCAGTTCAAGCTTAGTTTAAGCCTAAATTCGGTATTGTTGTTTTGTATAGCTTTTTGGAAAGTTAACGGATTGCTTCAAAGTCGCCCCTTACGACTATTTGTTTGGTGACTGGTTAACCTAGTGGGGTTAACATGATGAGCGCGGAAACCATGCCCAAATACATCCAGACAGAAGCATTTAGGAAATCTGCTATTGCTTGTATATTGTGTTGGATAAATTTTGTTAACTTGCATACAGTTTATGCAATATTTAGGTCAATGGAAAGTGTATTATTTATAGTAGCAGCATAGATTATGGTGTGCATAAGAATTTAGAATCAGGTTGGCGTTGTCCGACAACTTATCGTCCTCGAATCTCCCAGTAAGACATAATTGTTTATTAGTGAACAAAGTGAATTGACCTTTCGAAATGTTTTAAGTAATTTATGATATGTGATGATTATGTTAACTTAACATACTAAGAGGAACAGAACTGTCATTAATTTAATACGCAATCCAATCAAGCATTTTCCGAAAGATAACTCATTTATTCATTTGTTATTAGAAAATGTTGTATTATTATTAAAACCACTTTTTTTACAGTATTTATCTAGAGATTTAATACTTTAAGCAGCATGTCCTCAGATTCATGATAATTTTCATTAGAAGTTATTAAATGATTTAATTGCACAATATTTTCAAGTAAAGAAAGAAAGTAACTTTCACATTTTTAGTATTCATGAAATACCAAATAAAAGACAAAAATATGAAAAATCCTCTTTGCGTTTATCACGCAATGGACATAATTATGGTCACTAATACTGCAAAATTAGTCATTCATTGCAGCATGTTACATGTAAATTATAATTTGTATTGTAAATATAAATTCTATCAAAATCTTCGTACAATTTTTAATATGATTTTTTTAGATGTATTGGCTTATTTGGAGACATTCACCTGTAAGTGCATTTCATTTCAATTAAAATTAACTTCAATGAAACATTAAAACTTTCCCTTTTATTATTTTAAACTATTTGTTTGAATACAATATGTTCAAAATTATGGAATGGAAAGTGAAAATACATGTATATGTATATAAATTTTCAATAAACAGGGAATAAAATAAAATACATTATATCATTTCTTAGACTAGATTTATCTTTAATTTAGTTGTCAGCTTAGCTTTACGAATTTTCGATATTCCTGACAAAAACAACCTCTCAAAGAAATGTTATTAACAGAATTAACATTTGAATAATTAAACAAGCTAAAACCTGAAATTAAAGTAGCATCTATATGAGTCTATCATTTGCAGGAACGTTTTGCTTATTTTCAAAACACACGACGGAATCAAACTATATAAAGATCTTGGAAGGAATAATAAGTCTGTTTTTTAACTGTTATCTAATTTATGATCATAATTACATGAATATTGTATTTGTATGCTTAAAATGGAAAAAATGATAAACCTATGGTAACTGAACAAAAAAAACATTCTTACTTCAATAACTGTTCCTTAACAAATTCAAAGTCCCAGCAAAATTAGAGTTCCTTAAATTTTTTACACTTTTAAAAGTGAATTTAGATGTTAAGATTTCTTTTTACAGATAGCCCTTTAGACAATAAGACGGCAATTTGATATGTTTTAAATATGCCGTGTTTATTGCTTTTTAATGGAAGATTAGTCATGCATATATCACGGCTCGATTATTATAATAAGTTTTATTGACAAAGACCTGTCATTCAAATACAAGCAGGTATGTTGGTCTCATTAGGTTTCAAAAGAAAAATAACTATGTTTTTAATTAAAGAAACAAATTTAATACCCCGTCTATTCATTTAACACCATTGTTTGGCAATCTTGACCTGAGACATTTAGACATTCAATGACCTTTTGTCGGTAATTGTAGTATTCCGAAGTAAATGGTAAATCAGTTAAAATACACCAAAACAACACATATTTTTTAAAAAAATCTTTACTAGTTTCGACTGTTGTCTTCATCAGAATAACGTACAAAGTATATGACGTCACGTCCGTTAGGACGCCAACGTCAACGTGACAAAATTGCGCAAAAACGTGAATGTAAAGTAATTAACAAATAGATATGGATCAAAAAGATACAGCGGGTATTAATAATAGAACTATACTTCTACAATATAAAGCAGAGAAAAATGATAAAACCCAACATACCTATATGTCAAAATATATCATATAATTTTATATATACATTCACTGGGAATTAGCGAGAAAGCATTACTTTAATTAGCCAGCAAGTTATCTAGAATAATAAAAAAGATAATAATAATAACAACAACATTACCCATTACATATTATCATCATCATCACCGACACCAATAAAAGTAATAATAATAATAATAATAATAATAATGATAATAATAATATTAATAATAATAGTATTAATAATTAAAATAAATAATAAAAAGAATAAATGAATAAGAGAATATGTAAAACTAATTTATAAAATAAAATCATAAAATAGAAGGGGAAAAAATTATTTTTTCAAAAATAAAGGGAGGTTATAAAAACAGTAAAAAGTACAAGAATAGACAATTTGCATACAATAATGAAATATTTTATGAAAAAAATGATATAAATAAGTAAAAATAATGAAGAAAAGTGTTAAATAATAATAAGACAAAACATTAAAAATGCATGGAGAAAGTTTTAAAACAGTTGCTATATACTTATAATTGCCAACTAAAATTATAATTTGAACAATACACTGGTGTTCATGCCTGATGGAAACACAGTATCAAGTCTGTGAATCCAAGATGTTTCACGGACGAGTCTGTCCATGTCATTGTCAACAATGTCAATAGGTAAAAAGCTGAAGTCTTCTACACTGTGGTCTGTAGTGTTGAAATGTGTTGCAACACCACTGGCATACACAGGGTCACTGAAATTCTTAATGTCAAATCTGTGACTATTCATTCTTTTGGACACTTGTTGTTTAGTTTGGCCAACATATTGCATGTTGCATTTTTTACAAGATATTAAATAAATAACATTATTGGATGTACAATCTGTATTAAATTTAAGGCGATATATAGAAGAATTAGAAAAACTTTCAAATTTATCAGTTTCTACTATCCTAGTACAATGTGAACATCTAGGCCTGGAGCATTTGCTAGAATGGGCGTTTACAGGGCCAGGGAATTTTGTGGGATATGTAGACCTGACTAAGAAATCTTTGAGATTTTTACCACGCTGATAGGCTAACACGGGTCTGTATTCGTGCAAATGTTGGACTGACGCATTTTGCGATAGCTTAAATAAATCCCAGTATTTTTTTACGATACTGCCAATATGGGGAAGAGACGGACTATATTCAATAATAAAAGGTACAATCTTTTCATCAGAGGAGTTACTGTTGTATACAAGGGCTTCATCTTGAGATACATCACGTACTTTACCGAATGCGTCATCAATAACCTTATCAGGGTAACCTCTAGAAATGAAAAATTCACGGAGACTGTCCAGTGACTTAGCAAACTGGTCATCGTCCGATACAATACGACGATAGCGCTTAGCCTGACTGTATGGAATACCATTTTTACAAGTTTTGGGATGATTGGACGAGTAATCCAGGTATTGGTGGATGTTGGTATTTTTAACATGGACATTGGTACAAATATTATTCCTGTTGTCTTTAGTAACATCGACATCCAGAAATGAAATATGATCCAGTGAAATGTCATAAGTGAATTTAATTGAGCTATGTAATCCATTAAGGGCCTGGACAAAATCATTTAATTCATCCAAAGAATGATCCCAGATCATGAATATGTCGTCTAGGAACCGTAACCATAGGGTAGGTTTAAGTTGGCGTGTCTGTAAAAAGTCTTGTTCAAGTTTACCCATGAACAAAGATGCATAAGCTGGGGCAAATGGACTACCCATGGCTGTACCCATGGTTTGGATGTAATTATCATTGTTGAACTTAAAATGATTATTCTTAAGTGTAAGCTCTATAAGTTTACAAATACTATCGACCGACAGACTGGTGTTAGTGTTACCGGTATTACGATTTAAAAATGACCGGCAGGCGTCGATACCTTCATCATGGGGGATATTGGTATAGAGAGAGCTAACATCCATAGTTACCAAATAACTGTTGGATGATAGACTACAATTCTTAATTTTCGTAAGAAAATCAGTGGTATCTTTTATATACGAAGGCAAGGTTAACACATGGGGTTGGAGTATATAGTCTAGGAATTTGGATATGTTATCGGTAGGGGAATTACATGCGGATACTATAGGCCTACCAGGATATCCTAATGGCAATGAGTTATCTATATTTTTATGTAGCTTTGGTAAAATATAAAATTGCGGAGTACGTATTTTTTCGGGAAAAATGTCAAACTCCTCCTCTACAAATTCTTCGGTTTCGGAAATAATGTCTATACAGTCACGGACATTCTTCTGAACTGTTTCCGCAATGTCCTCATCTAGTTTCTTGTAATAATTATCGTTGCTAAGATGTCTGTTCACTTCCTGTATGTAATCTTCATTGTTCATTATGACAATGTTAGCCGATTTGTCTGCCTTTTTGATAACAATATCCCTGTCATTTGCTAACGACTTAAGACTGGATAATTCTTCCATAGTGATATTTGAATATCTAGATATGTTTGATGATTGGAGAATTTCCTGGTGTATTGCCTCAATATAAAAGTCAAGATATTCATCACGGCCTTGTTTGGGAATAAATGTAGATTGTTTTTTATTAAAGAAAGGTTTATCATTATACTTTTGTTCATTTGTAACTGTTTCCTCGTAAAAGTACTCCTTAAGCCGTAATCTACGTGAGAATCTAAAAACCTCTTCTGCTAATTTCACTTTGTCGTGGCTTTTAAGCTTAGGTACAAAAGAAAGTCCCTTACCCAGTAATATATAGTCTGTGTCCGATAAACGCCTTTTTGACAAGTTAATTACTGTCGATTTGCCCCTCTGAATCGCCTGTTTCCTCTTCTTATGTCTTCGCCATTCGTTTTTGTTCCTCGCCCTGACGAAACGCCTGTTTGTTTTTCTATTAATATCTTTAAGAGTCTGGTTAAGTCCTGTAGAGTGTTCGTTAGTTGGACCTGTTCTGTCATCGCCCCGTTCCGAGTGGCCTCTGCGTAGGTGGGTTTTGTGCCCGGGGCTGATCCGTTTTTTGGCGACGTAACATTCGTATGATTTGGAATGTTTGTAGGGGTTGCAACTGTTGTCTCTTCGGTTGAAGATGATGGATGTTGGGTAGTGGTTTTCAAATTTGTATGTGGGTTTGCTTTCTGCGGTTTACATGGTGCCGGTTGTTTATTTTTCTTATACGTATTACGGCGTTGTTGTTCTGTTAGCTTTGACTTGGATGCATTACCCGAGATATTATTCTGTGGGTTATCGGAAACTACGTCACTCTCATGTAAAAGTTTTGACAGTTTCTTTTCATGTCTCTGTATTACCGTTTCTTTCTCCCTTTCAGTTTTTTCTGAAATTTCAGTCTCAACATTAAATAGTTGATCTTCTGATAGATTTTTTCTCGCCATTTTCCTCTGTTCTTCAATTGATTTAGATAACTCCAAACCATGTCGCTGTTGATCCTCTGCAATTCTCTTCATTATGTCTAACGAAACCTTTTTAAGTAGGTTGTCCACAGAAGCCCTTTCGGAATAACATTATTGTTTATGCACTTTTGCAGAAATAGTTCATGAAGACGATTCTTCATCTGCTTTATTGCCAGTTTTTGTAGGTTACAATGTGGATCCGTCATATTAGATGCAAAGTCTTGGTTTTCTCGAGTAAATCAGTTAAAATACACCAAAACAACACATATTTTTTTTAAATCTTTACTAATTTCGACTGTTGTCTTCATCAGAATAACGTACAAAGTATATGACGTCACGTCCGTTAGGACGCCAACGTCAACGTGACAAAATTGCGCAAAAACGTGAATGTAAAGTAATTAACAAATAGATATGGATCCTATGGTAAATGGTAGGAATTTTAAAGCATATCGGTATACGTTTTATGTATAATAACTTAAAGTTACCAACACAAAACTAGCGCCTAACTAGCCTATGTGATAAGGAATTAAGATATTTGGTTTTAAAGTGAAAGTTGTTTGTTCGAATCTTAATGAAACATGAATAATAACTATTTGTGCTTGCCGAACTTCTATTGTACAACTGAATCATTGTGCGACGTTACAAATTGAAATTATGAACATTTCCATATACATATCAAAGTTATGATTGTTTTAAGAAAATACACAAGAAATTCAAGAAATCGTCATCCAAAATGCTGCATAGATTTAAGAAAACAATTAAAGACATTTGAAAAAAAAATGTTTAAAATTCGAACTTGCAACTTTGCAATTGCTATGCTATCATACTAGGCCATCCTGACATAAGTATAAAATAAAGTAAACATCTAATTTAGTTTATCGTAATTCA
>NW_026866144.1:0-71781 GCF_026571515.1 Ruditapes philippinarum | reverse complement strand
CCATTTATGCAATTAACTTTAACCAACTCAAAGGTTGTTTTTCCCCCATCCGTAATGTCAAAATATCTCAAAGACTGGGGTTTTAAATACTCTAAGCAGTGGTTTGCACTTCAATCGGATGGGAAGAATTTTGAGAGCAAGTATAAAAAAGATATACACACTCACGTAAAATGTTTCATTCCTTTTGTATTTGTTTAATATTTTTTTGAAATTACACTGTGGTTATATACAAATGTACTTTAATCGTTTCATTCTTCTGATTTCTTTGTATGAGCTAGACGGACCAACAAGCGCACAACATCTATTCATTATTCAAATATTTACCGGTAGAGGGGTTTAATTGCATCTTTGTCTTCCATATTATTATACGATTGACATAATATCAATTGAAAGCAGCATGCCCACAGGTGTACCAAAATATTTCAAGAAAATCAAACTTGAGAAAAGTGTACTAAAATTTGAAGAAAAGTAAAAATATTCAAGATTCAAGTAATAATTCACATATTATATGCGATTAATGATAAATACATGTACTTTTATTTCCTCCACACGGGATAGCATATCTATTTTTATCACCATATTTCTACTTCGTGACTTATGCAGTAAGGACTAGTTTGTATATTTTAACCCTTTTTTATTTACGTGGATTGTAAGCACCGTTTGCAATACAATAAATAAATTACCTATTTTGCTACTTTCATAATATCTAACTTTTAAATACTAAAATGTACTACATTTTCAAAATTGCCAAAATTATTAGCATGCATCTGGAGGCATCCTGCTTTAACTGCTTTAAGCGCATAGTTCATAATCGCACGACCTAATACTCACCTCACTATTGAGGACTGTATATATATCTATATCAATTTAGGCCGAGACATAGGTCAAACGCAGTCAAATATTATATAAACAAACCTTCGTTTATGTTATAATGTTATTTCAAGCAATTTGTGCTAAACTATTAAATATCGATAGTTAGCGTTATGAATAATTACTAGTTTTCATGATAATTTTTTTCCTTCTTAAGTTAACATAAAATCCTCAATAATTTTCGCGAAAAAATCCATAACTTCTCCAAGGTTTTCTGAAACATTTTCTTGAAAATATACCGTAATATAGTGCCAGTATCTTTATAAGTATACATGTATTTAATAATTCTTAATTGATCACCATTGCTAATTTCCCAGTCCAATCCGGGGGATGATCACACTGCGCTTGATTCAATGTCAAATGTTACAGGACCAAAAATCAACAATATTTGGCCTTACTAGTAGCCTCGGTTGTTCAGAAATGCAAAAATGTTAACTTAAACGTTACTGTTAATCTTCACTTGAGTAATTAAAGACGTATTAAAATAAAGAAATGCACATATTTGAATGAATATTTTGAAGGACATAAATCTTAATTGATAAGATCTTTTGAATACTTTTTAAAAAGATGGATTCCTCTATGCGTCCAAAAGAACTGACGACATTGCAGAAAGTGGTGAAGACGACCTTGCTTGTAGTCGTCTGGTCATGTATTGTGAGTATGAAAACTATAAGATGTTTTATGAATCTTTTTGGTTTGTACCCGTCTCTATCAATTTTATATAAATCACTAAATTTACAATGAAGAGAGTTTGTCGTGAATGATTTAGAAAAACAGAAGTTATGTATTATGCCAAATATAGTTTAAATATTCAACATATTTAACTTTGGCGTGTACAGTAGAATATCCTGTCCACCTAGAACATTCAAATCGACAGCATAGAATATAAAATCTTATTTTCCACGTGTCTTATATGTACTGCATCACGGATTATAACATTTTATTTTTCATTTCTTTTCGTATGTGCATCAATGTTCAATCATGTTATTTGCCACAGTGTAAGGAAATCAGTAAGTTTTATACATCCGTATATTTTCATTAATTATATTCTTGTTGTAATCTATCACATTAATTTGCTGTAGGGCATGTGCTTGGAAATCACTGGACCTACACTTATAGACCTAAAGATTCGAATCAAAGCCGACTACGAATCTATTTCCACCGCTGTGTCTGGACGTAGCGCTGGATTCTTCATAGGATCTGCCATAGGTGGTGTGCTCGTCGACAAGTTTGGCTTGTACTGTGACCTCATGGTAGCCGTTTGTCTTGATTTAATGGCAGTGTCAGCAGCCTCAGTTCCATGGGTACCTTCAACAGAACTGATATTCTTTGTAAGTGTTTGTGGGGGAACTTTTGAAGGCGTTATAAATATAGGTAAGCTACAGGTTTCTTATGATATCTAGGAGATATTTATATTTTTGTTTACCCCTTATGACATCGGCGTAATGTACTTAATGCGTGTACTATTTATATACTATATATTTATGCTAATTTTCATGAAAATGTATGAAAATATATTTAAAGTAAAATATTGTGAAGTGAACAAAGAAAGTAATTTAAACATTGCACTCAGCATTTTAAAACTACGTAAATTACAAAAAGAATGTCAAAATATGCAAAAATAGCCGTACTGATTTATCATGCAGTAAAGTTATCGTACAAAGAAGAAATATTTATTGTAACATGTAAATTATTACTTGTATCATTTTACATGTTTTTAGTCTCAAGTTTGATTTTCATGAAATATTTTTAGCTCGTCTAGAGGCATTACGCTAGTCTTTATTTGTTTCGGAAAAATAAGGGAACAAAAGGTAAATCAACTTGTCGCGAATGTCTGTCATAGTACGTCAATGCTTGTTGGTTTAAAAACAACTAATTGAACATAGGTCCATATATGGAATTGCAAGACACTTTTTAAATCAATTTTAAAACCCAATACATATTAACACTGTATTCTATTTTGAAAGCACATGTACATATATTTACCACATATGCTTTATTTGTATCATTGCTTATATTTAAACCTATGCACGTCTTTTAATTACAGCTGGCCAGAAACTGATAATTAATATGTGGAAAGAAAACTCGGCTTCACCTCTTCATATTCTACATGGTGGTTTTGGCATTGGATCTTTTATAATTCCATTAATTGCGAATCCTTTCCTTGCAAAACTTGCACCAGACGAAAATAATGTAACAACCGGAAACGTATCATGTGATTCTCACTGTAGATTAAATTTCACGACAACACCGGGATCAACAACGACAACAGAGAAAAAATATTTG
The DNA here is from genome assembly GCF_026571515.1 of Ruditapes philippinarum. NCBI lineage: Eukaryota > Metazoa > Mollusca > Bivalvia > Venerida > Veneridae > Ruditapes > Ruditapes philippinarum. The sequence continues at coordinate 68,625 of NW_026866144.1, read as the reverse complement.
GCTGAGACTTCAAAAATCGAATACGGCTACGCAATTGCAGGTTTGATAACAATCGTGGTATCAGTTGTGTTTTACACGTATCACTTTTTAGGTTCAAAGCAACGGAAGCTTTTGAAGAAAGAAATGGACAACGGGACAGAGAAAGAAAAATCGAATACCAGGACTTTATCCTTTAGGGAAATGTTTAATCCTGCTACTTGTGCTGGTGGACGTTTTCTATATGGGGTGGAAATTTTGCGCTCGTGTTTCTCTATTTCATGCAACTGACTGGCGGGGAGAGAATCGCAGGTAAATTTATACGCGCATTTTCGATTGACTACCACCACTTCACAACTGACGATGGTTCCTATATAAATACTGTATTTTGGATAGCATTTACATGCGGACGGGTTTTAGGATTCATCTTGGCAAAGTGGATTCCAATCAGAATTCTAATTTTGATAGAAACAGGTGGATGTCTTGCTTCTTCTATTGCTTTGGTATTCCTAGGAACTTCAGGACCACTAGCTTTGTGGGTAATTATGCCAATACTAGCTGTCTTCGTTGCCCCACTCTTCCCGTCAGGAATAGCCTGGGCAAATTTCCACATAGAAGTCACTGGAATTGCTATTACAGTTCTCTTACTTGGCGGATCTATTGGTGGAATTATCTACATGAAGTTGATAGGATTCTTGTATGACAATTACGGCCCAAAAATGTTTCTTTACACCTTACTAGGGTATGGTATCTCGGTATTTGTTCTTGCCGTTTTAATGGATGTAGTTGGAGCGCAACATGGCAGCAGGTTTAACAAAGATGATACCGATGACACAAAAGATATAGAAATAAAGAATGAATGGATAGCTGAGAAATTGGAAGAGGATAACAAAGGTTATGATGCATCTGAAAGTACAAAAGACAACAAAACAGTAGATGATCCTCCCAGTTACGATTCATAACAGCCGATTACAAGGGATGTAAAAGATTATTAATGTATTTCATTCAGCAAGTGAGAAACTGTTATAACTTCAGTCTGTTAGGAAAACCTCAATGTATCTTTGTTTTTGCCAGATATAAGAATACAACATGTATATCATAATTAACTAGGGATATGATATATCCGATCATTGGCGATGTTCGACAGGGAAAAACTGTATCGACTGTCTCATGAAGAAAGTCTTTCTTTTTGTTTCAGAAAAAACAGTATTTACATGGACATTTAAGGCACTGTAGGCATCAGAAACGAATAAATTTACTTATTTAGAAAGAGAAAAAAACGAGTTTTATCAAGTTAAAATAATGACTTATAGAGGCTGAGTGTTTGTTATGTGAAGAAGGTAGCATTAAATGTAAAATGATATGTCATAAAGGTAGCAAAATACATTCACAGTAGTATTTGTACAAAAATAAAACCAAGATCAACAAGGAAGGGCGGTATTCAATGGACGCATCCCCATCTCAACCAGGCAACACAAGGCCACCGGCAATCAGCATAGTCATTAAATAACTATAAATATACTTATTGCCAAAACGCAACAAAAATATAGTTTAGGTAATTGCTAGAAATAATAAAGTACACCAACAATTAAAAAGCCTTTGAAAAATAAAATTAAAAGAATGGTTGGGGCAGAATAGTTTACAAGTTCTTAAAAGTCGTTTTTCAAAAGACTGCATGCTTGTTCAGGATGCTAATTATGTATTATTAATGTAGCTTTCCCTAATATACTGGTACAACACATTAAAGGTCATACATATAGTAACATAAACAATCACGAAGACATTAAAATTGTGTTTACACTAGTGAAGGAACATTAACATATCGACGTTCAATCATGATATTTCCCACGGTGTACCGATTTCTTATACATCCAATTATTTTCACTGAATATATTTTGTTGTAATCATAGTTTTTTTCCCATGCGATAGGATTTAAAATGTAAATTCTGAACACAAAGATATATTGAGAGGAATGACGCCAAAGTTGATATAATTACACTGAAAAGTACAACATCATTCACGGTAATATTGTTTCGCAAATCGCATATTCTCAGCGTCAGACCTCGAACACATTAGAAAGAATACACAGAACGGATACGGTATTTCGGTCTAATTAAACATGATTACAAATAATAGTAATTTAATGCTGGGAGTTGAATACTTAATTTATACCAATATATCGAGTAAAAGTCAACCTAAATTAAGTAAATGTACAGATATAACAGTAAACAGTACATTATTTATATATTTAATATAATGGTTGTAGAAACCGAAAGTACAGAGTGTCTATCTGTTGACATTTATTCTGATTTGGTTTTAATTGTACATCAGTAAGCATTTTAAATTGTTTAATTGTTTATGCTTTTCAACAATAATTTTAGGTCTTTCCATTTTTTATAGACTTTTGTTCTTTGGATGCCAAACATATACATTTGTTATACGTTGTCAAATATTACACCCTGTGTTTTTGCTTACATATCTAAAACCACGTGGTAGTACTACCTTCAATCCGTATTAAGTCCGAGGTTATTACTAATATAAGCCTAGATGTTCGGATTGTTTCGTTGGAAAACATTTGTACGGAAACTATTTCATTCGAGCTGAAATATTTATCAACTATGATACAAAAATTAGTACAAAAGTGACATACCTCGCGTAATATGTACTGTGTATTTACATCACGTTTATTGGTTGTCAATAATCAAACACATATTGCGGAACATCCTTTGCAAATATTATACTGATATTGTGAAAAATAAAGATGGTTGAAGATTGAGAAAGTTCATGATATGAGAGAAAAAATGGAAGGGCATCATCTCTCATCCAAATATAATGCGTTTAATGTTTATGTATCACTTTATAAATAACGAGTTACATTTGTAATATTAATAGCCACGAAACTAAAGACTCGCAAACCTCATTTGTGTAACATGTCTGAATAGTAGTTGGAATGAAACAAAGAATAATGGTAAACATAGAAATAATAATTACCTAACACATTATCATGAATTAGTTTTAAACTTTGACTTTAGATACTTCACAGCTTTTGTCTTTATCGAATCTAGTCTCATTGTTCTCATTTGCATTATCAAGCAGTACTTGATCCGCACGAACCATTTCAACTGCATTATCCCAGGAAAACCTACTGCCATGTTGAGCACCAATTATGTCTAAGAAAACCGCTAATAGAAAAGCAAGTATTGCATATCCAAGGAGCTGGTAAAGAAACATTTGTGGGCCGAAGTGTTCGTACAAATAACCAATAAGACTTTGATGACCTATACCACCTACTGATCCGCCAAGAAGGATCACCATCATTCCCATTCCAGTAAGCTCAAGATGATAGTCCGTCCACGCTACAAAAGTTGGCCACAGTGGGGCTTCGAATAAACCCAGACACTGTACCAATACCCAATAGGATGTCGAATTGTCTTTTGCAAAGATCGCCAATAGTATTGATGTAATAGTCAATCCACCTGTTTGAATAAGAACCAAAATACGTACTGTTATCCATTTTGCAGCGATTGAGAAAGAAATCCTACCAACTGCAAAACTAATCCAGAAAGTCGTGTTGATAAAAGAAGCGTCGCTGTTCGAGAATCCAAGTTGATCAACAGAAAAACTACGGATAAAGCCTCCTAAAAGTCTCTCTCCACCATTGGCATTTGCAAAACATATAAATAGTAAAGCAAATACTTGAACGCCATACCACATACGCCCACCAGCGCAAGTGCCTGGATTTATCATTTGGAGAAATGAGCGATCTGGGTCAATATTCTTTTTGAGAGTTGGAGATTGTGCTTCCTCGGTACCAGTTTTTCCGACTTGATATCGATGTTCACGCACTTGATATACATAAAAAGAAAGGGAATGCAGTGCAACCAATATCGCAGATATTGCGTAAGTATATTCTATCCTTGATCCCTTTGCGTATTTTGTTAAAGTGGTATTCAAAACCAATTCTGATGGAGTTGTCAAATACGTAGAATTCGAATGCTGGAAAGCGGAATTTATTTGACCTTCTTGTTTAACAGCCAGAAATGGATTGGCATATAGAGGAATGATAAATGATCCGAAGCCATATCCTGAATGAAGGAGTATCATTGGAGTTGCTGCCTTTTCTTGCCAAAGTTTCAGGATAAGTCGTTGTCCAGCTGCAATAATAAAATATTTCTTGAATATATTGAAGTCAGTTCAAAAATCAAGATTCGGTTTTTAACTTAATGTAGTATTCAAACGTTTTCATGCACTGTTTTGTTGTTGTTTAATTATCGTTGTAAAACAGGTACATGTAATAAGATATTAAAAACTACAATATGTATAAATATGAAGATTCGAATATAGTGTAAACTGTAGTTAGAAAAAAAATCTATGGTGATTCTCAACCCTTTTCTTTTTTAGATTGAATAATTTCCCGTGCCAGAGATATTTTTTATACCTATGTTAATAACAGACTCCATAAAACCACCAACAAAACACAGAAACCACAGAAGCTCCACATTTTGTGACCAGGGAATGATGGCAGTTGCTATTGCCGCGAAGTCCAAACAAACAGCCAGCATTAGATGACAGTATTTGCCGAATTTGTCGACCAAATAACCACCGATGACGCAGCCAGGGAACAGTCCAAAACTCCTACCAGATACCGCTACGGCAATATCCTCGTAACCAGTGTTTAGTTTTATCTTAAGATCAATCAGTGTTGGACCAAATATCTCCAGATATAAGCCCTAAAATGGAAACAATATTTTATTGATGGAAATGTTCATATTTTAGCCAAAATAATTTGTATGTCTCTCTCACACATTTACCGAATTTTTCAAATTATCAGTTGAAATTGAACCATTTTCTGTTTATATGCTTAATTCTGCTAAATATAGCGTTTGTTGGCATTGTCAGTAGATGACACCAGCCATTGCTGTTCATTAATATAAACAGACTCGGTCAAACCTTTCATGCAATGTTTCATAAATGTGCTTTTAGGTGTCAATCAACGGTTTTCGTTGCTTTGTTCTTTTATATTTTGCTTTGCTTCCAATGACAGCTTTCGAATATGAATATGTATGTTTAAACTTTCGGGAATGTTTAAACATTTTAAAATAAAACAGTTCAAATATTTGTTTTTCCAGTATTCTTTCTAAGTTACTTGATACTCGAAAAATAATTTTACGGTAGACCTTAGTCAAAGTTTGTATCATATATTGAAACAAACCACTGAATAATTACATGTTGATGGCATTGGTAAATATATTAAGATACATGATAAGATATTGCATATCTATATATAGCAGATCATAAACTGTTCTGGAACAAAATATAATTGTTCAAAATGTTAATATTTATACTCATTCAAGTAACATTTTTAAAACAAATGTACATGATTCGATACTACTGATTGAATGATAATATATCGGAAAAGAGAAGGGAAGAACAATATAATTATATCAAGGCGAATTCAATGCAACAATTTAATGATTATATTATGGAGAAAAGATGGGAATAATAATTTAATTTTATCAAGAAAGAGACGGAAAGAACAATATGATGATTATATCACAGAGAAGGAAAACAATACAATTTTATCAAGGATAAGGGAAGAATATAATTATATTAAGGAGAAAAAAGGCAAGAATAATATAATGAATATACCACAGAGATCAAGGAGATCGGAAGAACAATTTTATGATTATATCTTATCACGGAGAAGAGAAGAACAATGTTATGATTTTATCAAGGAGAAGAGCCGATACCAAGACGAAAAATATAACGAATATTTACATGAAAAGAAAAGAGAAGAAAAATATTATGGAAAAGAGATAGAGATGATTAATTAAGCTTACGAGTGCCAGCCATGTTGCCACAAGGAATACTGTTTCTACGACCTTTTCACATGTTGTTTTCTGTGGTGTTATTTGAACATCATCAGGGTTGTTTTTATTACCTGTAAAGATATTCCTTTCATCTTTATTTTTTTGTATTTTTTTAAATTAATTATCTAACTGTTTAAAAATGGGATCAGTAGTAAATGAATAATTAAAATCTCCTTTGGTTAAAAAACGTAGGTTTCTTACTAAAGATTTCTTTTAAAAAGATCCACCCGTAGAGCGCAAGCTTAAGAATTAACTGTGACTTGTCAATTCAAAGGTGAGACATTTTGAGGGATCAGTTTATCCTTTTGTATCATGTCATTTATTCTGTTATACCTGCAAAAGTATGTTGAACTTAAAGTATATGCACATAAAATACTGTTTAGAAATAACATCGTAACAGTCATCTGCAAGTTTGTACATAGTGAATACCTAATGCGGAGTAAACGATTCCAGTTTGAAGTTTTAAGGCCTCGCGATCACTGAGCACTAACGAATTCTGCTCTTAATAAAGGAACTAAGAGGTTTCAATACTTATATCAGAAAATAAGCTGTTTTATTTTTTTACTGAATAAACTTCTTCATAACAAGTTATATATTTCATTAGAACATGATAATTTTGCTTCTTTATTGCCGTTTGTTATTTCATACAACCATGTATTTGTAAAAGAAGTAAAATTATGTTTTAGCATGTCGCTATCATGATGCTGTGAAGTACCAATTAGTTGACTATGTATGAAATAAGTTGGAAATGTTATATACACTTAACGGCTTTTCTAACTCCACATTTTCATCTTTTAATATCTTTTCTATTTAAATCATTTTTCGTCTACCGTCATAAAACGGGTTGATAATTATTTTGGCATGTATAAAATTGAGCGCAAACCAGTCTAACTGTCTGTTACGAGATGCACGTGCATTCCGTGCATTTTGTATGTTGTCATTTATACAAAAGTTGTACATCTACAAAATTGCGTATTGACTTACATGTCAGGAAATCATAAAATTATTGAAATATTTAAATTTATTAAACGATGCGGCGAATGACACTAGAAGAAAGCGCATGTGCGGTTGGGATGGTCCAAAGTGGGGTTTCTAATAGACAGGTAACTTATTTATATTTTATTATTACGTTACAAAATAATAAAACTTACACGTAGTTGATGTCTAAATACCGATTGAATTAATACCCAGGTTAGTAATATCCAATTTTTAACTTCGGGTTGCCCGGTTGTTTGGACGGGACCCCAAAACAATCACTAGTCTCATGACAAAGACCTCTACTGGAGCTAGAAAATGCTCTTATTAGGATATGGAATGCAATTCCATAGGGTTTTATCTCTAAATTATATTAATTCAATGCGTTCCAGATGTACTGCAGTCATCACAGCTCAGGGCGGACACAACAAATATTAAGGTTATAGAAATGTGACCTTTGATTTTACGCGTATTGCTGGTAAAAACGTGTGGTTGATCGATATTGAACTTGATCGTTATTATTTTAATGTTTTTATTAAATGACATGATGAATTAAAATTGTGTAAATTTTTTTTGTAAAATCTTATTTTTTGAAAGAGATATTAGCCAAAATACAAGTGTGGAGTTAGAAAAGCCGTTAAGTATTGATCTTGAAGCTGAAAGATGATTATTATGCCTGTTCAAAACTGGTCAGTGCTTGTAAAGGCATATTCTGTCATTTTTAGTGGTGTAAATTCCATCGGCAGTTGTAGATTTTAAGACAGAAACTGACAGTCTTAAAACTAAGTCGTTAAACATTCAGGGAATTGAACATGTTTGGTAATAAACAATGAATAATTACATATAGAAAACAATCAGCAAGTTAAGTTTAAAATAACTAACCTGTCATATATTCCAGTTGAGTTTCAGACTTCATGTTTTTTTATATATATTTGATTCAGTAAGTTTCAAACCATGAGGACAAAAATGCTTGCAAACACGGCGGTAATCATAATCATTTTTTTCTACTGTTATCAAGTGTGAACGAGTGTTCTAGCATACAAATGAACTAAAACGGGGACCGGAGATAAACCTATGTATGACTTTAGTGAATGAAATTAGTCTCATTTTGTTTCATCGACACAGTTACAAAGACAATGTGTTAATATAACACTTGCATTTCATTGAAACGTGTCAAAAAGAGAAATCAGTTGATTTTAATAATACGAGCAAACAATATAGTTTGCTTGAGCTTCAAGTTATTCAAAAGCCAAGACGACGTCATTTATAGAAAAAGAAATTAGCATAGCTAGTATCTTTGATATTTTATCAATTTTGTTTTTTTTTGTAGTTTTTTTTTTTGGTGACAACGTTTATTCAGACAAGAAGTCTTGATTTAATAAGGAACGAAAGTTCAAGTAAAATAAGAACTTACTTTTAAAATCACATAGATATAATTCATGCCAAACTACTAGATATGTAACCCTAAAAATTATGATAATATGTACAGTCATGTACTATTTAAATTTTGATTTTTATAATATTACTTTATGTTATACCTCACATAAATATTGCTCCTTCTGATATCTATATAATAGTCCGCGAGCCTTAAAATAATATACTATTGACGATGACGTCAGCTGTCAAAAGAAAATTATAGTGACTGAGGGCACTTTCATGTATTATCTGACCGCTAAAATTTTATGGTGTTTTACAGCCAGGAAGATTTTACAAAACGCGCATCAAACTCCTACGCAGTGGTCCTCCTTTCTTCACGAAACACTGTTTGGAGTTTGAACGCGCATTTTACAAGTTATCAGTATAATTTATTTAGACTTTTGTATGTTTTTTAAATCATATAATTTTGTTCTCGTGCTATTGCAGGATAAGAACTAGGATACATTATTTTGGACCTTAGAGTAGTAAAGTGTCCTCGCAGTCAGCAGTCCAAACATTGAACCGACCTTAGCCTTCATCTTAGGTCCGTTACATGTTTGAGGAATAAATGATCGGGCATTGTAATGCTATGACGCCAACAGTATTGTGTATTTTTCCTTAAATATTTAATGTTTAACTTTTAGTCATGATAATAAAAATATTGACGCTTAATAAATATAAATTTAATTTCTATTTAAATTATCTCTTTGTTCATGCCTGACATTTTTTTTTGCAATCAACTACTTTTTTAAAAGGTAGTGTCGCCATGATTTAAAATGAATTTAAACATTGCTCGGGTTTTTAAAGTGCTTCTGACTTAACAACGTATTTTTCTTCAGCGGTTTTCATTTCAACGACTTCTTTGTCATTTTCATTATTGTCCCACTGGAATCTGCTTCCATGCTGGGATCCAATCAGATCTAGCACAATGGCAAGCACAAACGACAAAATTGCATAACCTAGTACTTGATACAGAAATGTGTAATAAGCAACGTGCTCGTATAAATATCCAATAAGTCGTAGATGACCAATACCACCGACTGACCCACCCAGAAGAAGAGTCATCATGCCAATTCCTGTAAGTTCTAAGTGGAAGTCTGCCCAAGCTACACCAGACGGCCAAAGTGGAGCTAGACAGATTGCGAGAGGTTGTATTAAGATCCAGTAAGCTAACGCACTATTCCTTGCGAAGATAGTCATTAGTATTGCAACAACAGTTAACCCCCCTGACTGTACTAGAACCAATATCCTCACCGAAATCCAGCGTGCAGCAATTGAAAACCCGATTCGACCCACTAAGAAGCTTATCCAGAAAGATGTGTTGACATACGATCCATCGTCTTTTGAAAAATTAAGTTGGTCAATTGAAAAGCTTCGGACAAACCCTGCTATAACTCTCTCCCCGCCACCGACATTTGCAAAATAAAAGAAAAGAAGAGCAAAAAGCTGGATGCCATACCACAATCGACCTCCTGCACATGTAGCAGGGTTTATCAACTGGGTAAAATTTCGATCTTTTATCTCTTTCCCTTTCGTTTGTTTTTCAATACTGGTATCAACCTTGTCAATTCCATTACTGCAAAACGTTTCGTAGCGCCTTTCGTGTATTTGAAATACATAAAATGACAACGAGTGCAAAGCGACTAATACGGCTGAAATCGCGTACGAATACTCAATCTTTGATTCTTTTATGTACTCCGGTACTGTGCTATTTGGCATAACATAGGCTGCAGTTGTTGATGTTATATTAGCATTAGCCAGGGTAGTATTTTCTATATCCTCTCGTTTAACAGCTAGAAATGGGTTTGTATAAAGAGGGATTAGAAAGGAACCGAATCCATAACCAGAGTGAAGTAGGATCATTGGTGTCGCTGCTTTCTCTTGCCAAAGCGTCAAGATACGCCGTTGACCCGCTGTAACAGAAGATAAGTATAAGCTGTTACGTGGGTTTGGACAAAGAATTGTGGCATAGAGTAGGTAAAATGATTGCGCTTCCTCAACATAAATATCAAATGAACCAACTTAGATTAAATGCAGTTTGTGATTATGGTAATATTGTAATGTTAAATGTTAAAACAGGTTTATTAAGTCATCTGAAAAGAAGTTTGGAACAACATAACAAAAGGTGCTTATAATGTGCCGTAAAAGATACATTTGAAAGTATCTAAATTATCAGGTCTTAGGTCCATTTAAGATTAGGAATATATTTTTGCAGTATCAAATGATCAAGTTATAAGTTTATCTGATATCTCAAACAACTAAATATTATTTTTACTTTCTATTTCTTATTTGTAATATTCAGAAAACGTACCTATGTTTACAACTGACTCCACAAATCCACCCACAAAACAGAGGAACCAAAGGAGTTCCACATTTGGTGACCACGGGATTATAACCGTTACAACTGCCGCTATCTCCAAGCAAACTGCCAACATCAGATGACAATATTTTCCAAACTTGTCGACGAGAAATCCACCAAAGACGCAGCCAGGGAACATTCCGACACTCCTACCTGATACTGCCACGGCGACCTTCTCATAGTCTGTGTTGAGCTTGATTTTAAGGTCAATCAGCGTTGGACCAAATATTTCAAGATACAAACCCTAGAAAAACAAATCATTTAGCATAATACACATGTAGTAAAAACGACATTGGTAATAGAGACTCGGTCCGACATAGTGTTTTTAGTGGCTATCAAGAGTTCACTTGTCTCTAACCGATATTGCATCTATGTAAACACATGTTCGTGTTGTTTTTACAACTACTGTATGTACCATGTGCATAAAAAGAAAATTAAATGATATTTGCCATCCTTAAAAAGTTTAAAGCGACTGTATTGTGTTGCTACCGAGAAAAAAGATGAAAAAGAAATAGAAGAAGGAGGGGAAGAAAAAGTAGTAGTAGAAGAAGAAGAAGGAGAAGAAAAAAAAAGAAAAAAGAAAAATCAAGATATTGAAATGTTGGAATCTTGATGGTCGTACGTACAATTCATATGCATCATTATGACCAAGCATCACCGTTTAGCAGAACATCCAGGCATACTGTCATGATATACCTGCGCATGATTTGTAAGATTTGATATAATTACGTGTATGTTTAAGATTACAGGAAACAAATTTTATACTATACCAATGCAAGCCATGTAGCTACAAGAAACCCAGTCTCAACAACTTTTTCACATGTTGACCTCTGTGGCTTTGAGTCTGTTTGGCTGTCTTTGTCCTTTTCCATTTTGTTGTCTGTGAAATAAAAAGCAATCCATGTATACAAAGTTGAGTGTAAAGACCTTTCCTTTTTCATCAAGCATGCAAATGTGACTTTATATGTAAGTATGTTTGTAATATGCTATAATTTCTATAATTAATTAAACATCGATCAAAATCAAAGAGATTATTATGCAAATTGCTGACATGAAATTTAAAATGAGTATAAAGAACTGTAAATCTAGTTTTTAAACAACCACACCAACAACAACAGCAACACTAACAGTAGCAGAATGTAAAGCGTCCTAACTAGAAAAATTCATACTCAAACAAAAACATTACTAAGCATTTTTCAACTTTCTCAAGAAAATGGTTCTACTCTTTATACAAAAGATATTTTCACGCAAGACCACATGGTCAACGAAGTTGATTCATCAAATGGAACAACAAAAGTGAAACATTTTAAGCGATAATTGAACGTTCAGAGGTTAAGGCTAAATTATTCGAAGACATATACTAAAACGGGGCCGGTATTTTAAGCTTCTGCAAATATTATATACGTTTACCTTGTTTGGTGGTAAGTAAATATTAAGAATATATTAAAAATGAAATATAAGTCTTACCTTACCTATCAAGTCGACAAAAAAAGACTTAGATAATCATACAGAAATAACGCACCTGTTATAGGGTGAAACAAAAGTCAACAAAAATGCATCAGTACGAAAAATGATGTTCCATAAAGATTAATTATAAACCTACCCAAGCAACTGTAAAATGATTTCCATTTATGAAATAGAGATTTAGGTATGTTTATGTAAACTTAAGTACATCGTAACTTGATTGGCCTTGTTAACATAATATCAGTACTGTTTGGTAGTTGCACAGTTTACTTCATATCAAATGTGTTTTTTTCTTCTGATTAATTGGGAATTGTAGATACATACCACTATAATGAATGAATGAATTAATTAATTAATTAATGTTTTTCACGGTCATTGAAAAGTTGAGACGAAACATGCAGTTACTGTATAGAAGTATGGAGGGGATTATTTTACACTGTTATATCTTTTATTTTAGTTTATTTCATGATATCGGTCTGATCGGTGTTTATCGACAATTTAACACGGTTTGGTGTTTTGATGCTTAGAAATTGACCACAAAGGCTGAGGCCGATTTTCACATAGCGCTATTTGATTTCGCACCCTACTGTTGTTACGATATAGAAATTATCAAACGAAAAATAGTTATTTTATCAAGTTTTCAACAATAAAAACTTACTTGTCAGACTGGATTGTATTGTATTTACATCATTTTATCGATTATTTTAACCATTTCTTTCCTTTTATACTTAGGATGACGTCATTACCCTGCTTACTAATTAGAGCCGATTTGTCAACTAAAATGGATCAAACCTGTGGCGGTAGTGTATTTTAAATATTTTTTAGCATTTTATGAAAAGAAAATTTTGTAAGAACGGATAATATCAATAAAAATGCGTTATTATTGTTGTCTTAAAAATGTGTTAACTATATTATCCAGGGACATATACATGTAGTCTCTAACCAGTGTTTATTGGCAGTTTAATACCGGTTTTTTTTCCTTCTTTGTGTAATTTTCTGTTCTTTAAAATTTGATCAATAAAATGTTCCTTTGAAGTTGGTTAGCTTCTTAAGTTTCCTTATCTGATATTTTTGTGCTATTATTGTTCTTGATGATTTATGAAAACGCCTTTATAATTGTTATAAGAGAATAAATATCATAAGAGACGAAAAATGACGATTTATGTCGAGTTTTCAGAAGCTTGTGTTAGCTGTAATAACTATTGGAAGAAAGATTTTATCGGAACTTTCTTTTTTGAAAGACAAACTGTGTTGTATTGTTTTGTTTTGTGTATTGTATTTATTTCTTATAACTGCATCGTACGAATTTAATCATCAACATAATTATATGCATATACGTTGGTGCGTAGCATACCCATGAGGATAGAATAATTCCTCCATGTTTTGTTTTTATTCTATTAATATTTTTTTATCAATATTCTTAATGTATCTTATACGATTAGATAAGAATGAAGACAGAGTGCACTTGCATAAGTAAACTATTATAATGAATTTATGATGTATGCTTAAAATGTTGAAGTTATATATGAACTAAAATATGATGCATTTGAAATCAAACAAAACTACTTGACATTTAAACGTTCAACTTAAGCAAAACAACGAAAAGAAAAGATAAAACTCTACATTTAATAATTTCATTTTCAACATAAAATAGGAGGTCAAAACCACATCTTGTGAATCAGTGAACAGTTATTTAGGAGTATGCGCCGATCATTTTTCTTTTGAAAATGTCACAAATGTTTGCAATCACGATTTATTAGTTTAATTTCATACTCGACACTTAAATGAATGCTACAAGAAACAAGACATTAATCTCACACATCCTTACCAGGTACACATAATTTATGCAAATAACTTAAAGGCCCACCATGCCTCAGAATGCTTCTTTTGTCATTTCTGAAAAACTTTGAAACTTTTTTTGTACTGTTTTGTACTGCCAATTGCCTGAACCATCTTTTGCGTCTGTTGCCATTTGGCAATCAATACAGTTTTAGTGACTCATGTATTGTGTATAGAAGTCAAAATGTTACTTTTTTACATTTTGCTACTTAAATGACAAATGATTTCACATTCAGCGCTTCTATTCTTACGTGTAAATCATCTAACATGTTCTAAAACCATTAGTTTAACGTAATCAAAGCTCGTGCTTTGCCCTTCTGAGGCATAATGTGCCTTTAAAATCAGTTTTTTAAAATATATTTGAGCCGCGTCACGACAAAACCAACGTAATGGGTTTGCGACCAGCATGGATCCAGACCAGCCTGCGCATCCACGCAGTATGATCAGGATCCATGCTGTTCGCGTACAAACCCTATAACAAGTAGAGAAACTGAGAAACTTAATATATTTGAGCCGCGTCACGACAAAACAAACATAATGGGTTTGCGACCAGCATGGATCCAGACCAGCCTGCGCATCCGCGCAGTCTGATCAGGATCAATGCTGTTCGCTATGAGTTTCTCTACTTGTAATAGGGTTGGTAAGCGAACAGCATGGACACTGGAAATAAGAAATATATGCATGAGCTATATGTAATAAACGTTTCTCCTAAAAGGGCTTATACAATATACACTGATGATTAGAAATGCTATAGATATGGTATATGATGATCAAATACAAATGTACATTATTCTAACACAAATATGAGCAATGTGAAATATCATTTGCCTTATAAGTACTCTGAAATCTCATATAACAATACACATTGTTAAAAAAAACTACTATAAATGAGAAAATGAGACAGACTAGTGTAAAGATAATTTTATTTAAATAAAAAAACAACTCACGATTTTGGATTTTGAAATGTTTGATACACTTTAAGTTTTATCACAACTCATTAGTCTTAACTTATCTAAAAAAAATAATTTAACCCGAAGAATGATCTTGATTTATGGAGATAAGAGTTTTTGTCGCTATAATTGATCTCTAAAATGGAGCAGAACTTCCATTTCTTTGATCCAAAATTCCTTTCAAGCAAATAAACCATTACACAAGTGAAGCCATTATACACCATTATATAAGATCAAAAGAATTGTAATCATGAGCTCTTGATCTATTCATATTTCGGTACATAAATCATTATAGCATGTCTGGACTTATTGCTTTAGGGTTTTCTTTTTGAATAATCAACATTCTAAGATAGCATTGTGTTTTAGAGGTAATGGAGAAATATTTATGCTGACATCTATATTTCATGCAAAGCATATAAATTGTACTGATACCTGTGTTTATTTTTTAATCAGAATGAATGTGATCACTTATTAACTTTTCTGTCACGTGCTTTTCACTTTATATAATAGAGGCTTATAAATTAAAGGCCTCTTCTCAATATGTTTTTCTTTAAATTCATGCAGTTTCAAATTTCCCAAATATCTAAACTTAATTATGCTAGCTTTTTACTTACTAAAGTCAGCAATTTTAGCGATAATTCTACTCAAAATCAAAGGACTATTGCCTCTTATAAAATCACTGCTGTTAGAATGTTTTGTATTTTTCACCATTAACCTAATATGTGAATCTTATTATATACTAATGAATTGAATATCACAAAGCATTTTGTGTCATTTATTTCTAATACAGGAGTCACACTGTCCCGAAATTGGCACCAGATGGGCACACGAATAAAGCAATGTTCAAATTCGGATCTGATGGGCCATTCGTGAGGGCATCTTGTGTCATCATATGGTCTGGATCCATGCTGGTCGCAAACCCATTATGTTGGTTTTGTCGTGACGCAGCTCATATATATTAATATTTATAACATACATTTAACAGACACCTGTATGTCCTAAATTCAAACGGAAAAAGGTATTTAGGTCAATTTGTTAGAAACAAATGAATGTAGAACAAAAACATTAATGAGTAACAATATTTCATAAATTAAACATGACATATACAAACAATTATTGTTTCGGCATGATGTTTATATTGCAATATTGTACTTTACGTGTTTTGGAAAATTTACACAAGGTTTGAATTTTAAAATATAACCTATACAACATTTAAATAAAACGTCTAAGAATTCATGGTTTTAGAACGAAGGAAACAAAGTAAAGTGACCTTTTATTCTATCGACGATTCCGTTTCTTAAATCCAAAAACTAAACTGTATGTATTTCGTGTCTTAAATTTTGTTGCGGTTTTAACTTATGCAAATAAGTTATATCAACATATATATGCATCAAGAGATAACAAGATTACGTCATTTTGTTGGTGTGAAATTGTCGAGATTGTAAATTATTTTCAAATCTTTTTCAGTAAATCAAAGTTTATCCTTTTCATTCCATGACATCTTTTTGTTAGCAATGCACTTCATAGGGAATGAAAGTGTTATAAAAATACATAGGAAAGAAAATAAATAAGAAAAAAAAATAAAGTAGTCGTTGTAAACATAAAATTAACATAAATAACGTAAATTTAAGTGCAATAAATATTAATGCAATGAACGTTATTTTGATACAATGTGCTGTGTTCGGCAAATTGTGTAACCTGTTGAACTAAAGACACACAATATTTACCTATTTGAATGATAGTTTTGCAAGTTCTATATATCGACCCCACGAATATCACCGAAAATCCAAGGAAATTGCCTATTTCATTCAAGAATAAGTGTACTACCAAACTACTTTCTAATTGAAGAAACTTAAAATTTCTGTAAAATGAATAAAAAAGCAGAAAAGAATATACGTTGAACAAACACATGTTTTCTTTTCTTAAAAGTGCAAGGTAAGTATGCACAAAATATGTCATGTTTTGTCTCGCATCACATCAATTTTAATAAACATTAGAAAATAAGAAAAGAAAACAAGCCAGTGACAGGTCTTCCTTGAGCGAGTTTTATATATTGTATGTAAAATGACAACTTGTGTCAGATTTGTTTCATCATATTCATCATTGTAGTAAAACCTTATTAATTTGCTGGATATATAATGCAATTGAAGTCTCTTATAGATATTAACTGCTACGTTCGAAAACAATTTTGGACCTTTTGATCTTCAAAGAGATTTAAGATACAACGCACAACGTATCTAAAAAAAAAAAACAACAATAACAAAAAGAAAAAAAATCAGCGTTTTTTATTCCAATCTTTTTCAGGAATCTCGAATCTCTTGTATTATTTCAGGTTATCCGATCAGCTGATTAGGCAAGGGTAGCAAACTTTGGATTTCTTTAACACCTCACGTAATGCTGCAAATGTTTCATCATTAATATATATTGATTATCCTAAGGGAAATCCATTTTTTAATGATTGCAGAATGACATCCCCAGACATTACGGAAGCAGAGGCTAAAGATGTGGTTGAAGAAGAACGCAACAAGAGAAGTGTTTTGAGCAAAGTTGTAGAGACGTGCTTTTTGTTCCTTACATGGCTAGCACTAGTGAGTCTAATTAAATAACAGATTTTCATGTGATGAACTGCATTCAATCTACACATATTAAAAACAAATCAAATAAAACAAAGTTGTTTTTGCTATGAATAAAAGTGCGATTATAAACAGTTGATAAAATAGCATGTGCTAGTGCTAAACGTTTATTGAAAACGAATATATTCTAATGCTCACACTTTGTTCATTTTTAAAAACAGCGGCCTCTCCGTGATAACCGTTAAATTTACTAGGTGACCTATAGATACCACATTTTTATATAGAAAAATATGATTAATATGAAAATAAATGTAATATATAATTATTATCTCATGGATAAAAAGAAACATATCCGCGTTCAAAGAATACAAACATCAGGTAATGTAACATCCGACAGGAATCGTTTGATATTGAATCAAAATAATTTTAATGACATGGTTAATAAACAACACATATTTATCGTTTTAAGTTAAATTGTTCATATGCCTTTTGTGATTTTTTTTTCTTCCTTTCTGTCGTTATTTTTCTGCTTCTTTTTACCTATGAAACTTAATTAATTGTTTTAACATTTTCAGTCAACGTACGTTGAAATATATGGACCTACCTTAATTGACCTGAAGATAAAACTGAACACAGACTATGAGCAAGTTGCTGTGGCTGTTTCCGGAAGAAGTGTTGGTTGGTTCCCAGGAAGCGTTCTCGCTGGTTTTTTCGTGGATAAGTTTAGTGGATATTGTCACCTAATGATTGCCCTCGGCCTTGACATTGCCGCTGGTGTGACAGTAGCTATTCCCTGGTCCCCAAACATCACATACATGTGGTACTTTTGCTTTGTTGGTGGATTTGTTGAGTCCTTTCTCAATATTGGTAAGTGGAGAGAGGAAACAAAACATATAGATTGGAATAATACTAAATATATACTATTTGTATGTAATGATTTATGCTTAGTTATTTGTTGGAAAATGACCCAATAGTTAGTAGACTCCTCTGAAAATCATTGTATAATACATATGCACACATGTAATGAAACCCACCTTAATCTGTGTTTTTTCCCCAAGCATTTTGATTTTAATAAGTCAAAGGAACAGTGTTATAGTGTAAATCGTTTTAAAAACATGATATGTTAATATCGCCGTGATAGTTTGCAATTGAACCACCCCTCAGAGGCTCCAGTTATAGAAGCGTTTATGTTTGGCCATACAAGATTCCAAAAGTCTTGCTAATTATTATTGTACTGCCTGATTTCCTGCAATTAGATGTTCCTTGCCATTATAACAAAATTATAATGATTCAGTATGTATATAATCAATTGTAATCAATTTTACTTTTCAGCTGGCACCCGCATTTTATTTAACATTTGGAAGGATAAAACAACTTCATACCTAATGTTGATACATCTAGGCTACGGTATAGGTTCCTTCATTGTGCCACTGTATTCCAATCCGTTTTTAGCAGACAAAGAAACACAGTCCTCGGATACAAACACAACGACGAAAAACAGCAATTCAACAAGCGGAAGCATGCTACCTCTCACTACCCATAATGCCAAGCAGAATGAAGAAAGCTCTTTTCAGAAGGAGGATTCAAAGATTGAATACGCGTACGCCATTTCCGCTTCTATAGTTGCAGCCGTATCAATTGCTTTTTACTATTATCAAATACGACATTCTAAATTTCGGAAAATTGCTGAATATAATGATGGAGTGACCACAATAGTTAAGAAAGACAATGAAAAGGAAGACAGGACGTTTAGAGAGATTATTAATCCGGCAACTTGTGCTAACGGACGATTTTGGTACGGATCATCCATTTTATTTCTCTTATTCTTTTATTTTGGAAATATCGGAGGGGGCGACCGTATGATTGGTAGCTTTATCAGAAGTTTCGCCATTGATCAGTTAGGATTCACCAAAGATGCTGCGTCGATTCTTAACACTTCATACTGGATAACATTTTCTGCTGGTAGACTGGTTTTTATATTTATATCACGTTGTATTTCAATTCGAGTATTAATCGTTTTAGAAGCTAGTGGCATGGCTATCTCGTCTTGTTTACTATTGTTTTTTGCCGGAGACAACTCTTTGTCTCTGTGGATTATAATACAATTCTTTTCATTCTTCTCCGCCGCAATTTGGCCGACGGGTATTGCATGGACTGATTATCACATAGAACTGACAGGTCTTGGAATGACATTGCAAATATTTGGGGCATCTGTCGGGGGTATATGCCACATGCGTTTGATAGGGTACTTGTACGAGAACTTTGGACCAAAAACGTTTTTATTTCAGACACTTGGCTACGGTGTGCTGCAATTCATTTTAGCTGTGTGTTTAGATTTAGTAGGAGCACAGCATGGTAATAGATTTGCCACTGAAGATGAAAACAAAGTTGAAATTGAGATGCCCGAAACTACCAGCAAATCAAATGAAAAGTTAGATTGATACAGAAATAATATATTCGCTGTATATAAACAGCAATGAATGGTATTCCCAAACATTAAGATAACATTATACACTATAATTCATCACCTGTCATATGTATAAGTTTGAAATATTGGAGCACAGTAAGGACCCTTTTGCCATTAATATCCCACTTAATTATTTGATTAGCTTAACTAGCATCAAGTATGTGTAAGTTTATGTACGAATAATATAGTGTGAAGGATTATAAGTTGATGAATATATGATATTATGTAAATATATATAAAGAAATTTTGAGGAAATAATATATTTCAACACGTAAGAACTGGAAGGAATGCAGGTTGTTCACAACGTAATTTTCTTGCAAAATGTTCTTAACCTGTCACTATTCATATCGAAAGGTCTTATACAGTTTAATGTATTAATTGTCAAGCTGGTTATCAAAATATAACTTCAAAATTCACTTGCTTTATACGAGTGAGACATTTGTTATACACATGTATTTGATTATTGGTAGTAGTTATCCAGTCGCCTATGGACACACGATTTGACTAATTTTTCAATTTCAAGGTGTAAATGTAGGACTACCACATATTATCTACTGCTTTTACTAATCGCTTTGAAAGAGTTAAAGATCCTGTATGTTGCAATTAAGATTGTTAACACACTTAAGTGAAATCTAATATATGAATATAATTATGCAAAAAACATCAAAGAATATGTAAAATATGTATTGCAAATATTTGTCCACATTATATATATGTATCATTAAAATATATGCATTCATTTCTTATTGAAAAATTGGACCTATACTTTGTAGAAAATAAATTTCTAATTACCTCACTTTATTGACATGAAATGTAAATTCGGTAATATCTTTACAAATAATGCTTTTTGGAACTTAAAATATTAATAAATCTTCATTTGAGCATTACAATCATGATATAAAATCATAAAAAAATGAGTTACAAGATCTTTAACTGTAAAACAATGTTATAACTGTAATGGTTTTTAGTCACTCACATATGACGTTTTCCCAACTTTTCGTGTGGAGAAATATCACAGGTGCCCTTCAGTGCATTATTTCAGGTATGGGCGGGAACCTTTTAATTGAGTCTGAAAAGCAATACAATTAGTATCATCTCTCATGCCCCCGTAACAAAAGTTTAATAATGCTTTACTCAATCCACACTTAAGTAGTGAAATCAATAATTTTGAAAGACAAGAAATAAACAACTGGAAAAAGAGTGATTTCTCGGAAGCATTAATCATGAAAATTGCAGACTCGGTTTGATTGAATCTGTCCATGAGAGATAATGATAAAGTGCAACATGCCTCACGCCCCTTAGCACAGGCTTGAGCGGTACTCAATTTTCATCACTTTGATTGCTGGAATTAGTAATCCGGAATGACCAGATAACTATAATAACACTGAAGTGAAGTACATGAAAACGTTTTACAGCTGCCGCAAGGCACTTGACACCTATTGTTGTGAAGTATAAAAATCTGAAAAAAGATTATCCTTTGGAAGCACTAATCACAACCAAATAACGTGAAGCATAGTATTGCAGACTCGGTTTGATTGAGTCTGTACAAAACACCGATCAATATCAAGGCCACAAATGTGAAGATATTTTGAAATTGCCAATCGCAACTACTCGTCAGTCTTCGGATAAGGACCTCGAACATAATAGTATGAATAGAACGGATGCGGTATTTCGGTCAAACCTACGCTAAGAAACTTAACATATAAACAATTAGTAATTTAATGCTGGGAGTTGTTGACAAGTTTATTTCCAATATATGTAGTAAAAGTCCACCTAAAATAAGTGAATTCATAGGTACAAAAGCAAACAATTTATTAATTATGGCTGTATAAACCGAAAGTACAAAAAACCCAACCTGTTGACATTTAGTTAGATTTGTTTAAAATTGAACATCAGTGGGCATATTTAAATTACAAATTGTTGTCAGACATATTTTCAAGCATAAGAGTACCGGAACAGACATTAGATGTCAAATATATACATTCGTTTTACATTATCTCTGTTTCTGTTTACATCTGAAACCACGTGGTAGAACTACTTTCAATCCGTATTGTTTCCGAGGTTATTATAGATAATAGCCGAGGCAGTTCCGAATGTGAACTTGCATATCCTTGTTTTTGTACTGAACGTAACGGCGTATTCGTCTGGTTACATGTGTGTTTTTGCAAAAATTTAAATAAAAATGATGTCATAATAATGTAAAAAACTTGTTTTCAGAATAATCTTATCACACCTTCAAAGGCTCGCACTTTTTATAGTTAACATTTTACAGTTACCTTTATAATACAAAAACCTGCCCTGTTCAGAGTACAAAAATAGATTTAAAAGTAGACCAAAATATGTTTGTACACATGTAATTATGACGTTCAGCATTTGTAGCAGCGATATCTTGTACCTGCACCGTCTTATTTTATTCTTGTTTGACAAGTTTGCTTGCAAGTTTTATTAATTAATCTTTTTTTTTCTCTCAAAAAACATATAAAAGCAGAACCACTTGGGATGTTCAGCCCATTCCGTTCCTTAGTTTCCGTTGAAGAGTCCATTCTGCAACTGTTTATAAAAAAGTTACACTTCTATGTTTTGTGCTTATAAATAAATACATCTAAATACAATTGATACATTATCGGATGTTTTAATTTCGGTTGAAAAAAATCTTTCTTTAAAACAAGAACGTGCATTTAATATGACGAGCGAGGATATTATCGACAATGAGGATGGACAGATGGGGGCAGGAAATAAAAGAAACACTTTTGATAAAGTGTGTGAGACAATTTGTCTGGCTTTAACTTTCGTAGCATTGGTAAGACTATCTGATTAACAAACATTTGAGAATGATATGACATAATATGTTTGAACATCCATCGGCAAAAACAACAAAAACAACAAACAATAAAAGTATAAAAAAGTGAAATAAAAAAAATAAAAATACAAAATAATAAAGTTAAAAAAGAAGAAAAAAAAAGAGAGAAAAAAAGAGAAAATAACTAATAAAACATACTGATTATACACCTCTAAAACTGATGGCGTTCTGATCTGTTCTAACATATTTATAAAAAAATAATTTTACTTTGTTATCATTATAATTAATCGATTAAATGAATTATGTTTTTCATATGAAGATTTCTTATTATTTATATTATTTTAATTGATAATTTAAAGAACGTAAATATCAAAAAATTTGAAATGGAATGGGCACTTTTAACGACTAACTTGTTTGAAGGATTTGTAACGAAAGATGGCTGCAATATTGATATATATTTAAGAGACAGTGTAATGTAATGTAATGTAATATATAGGTAAAGAACAACATGAAATTGCACAATAAATGAATTTCTCATTGAATGTTTTTACCCCGACGAAAGAATTTTATATGCAAAATTTTACTTAACGTATTCAATGCAATGCAATACTTCGTTAATGGCACCTTATGCCTCAGTAACGAATCAATTTTCCTCTTCTTTAGAAAGAGCAAACGTTAGTTTCATAACGTCTAAATTAGTTCTATGGAAAGTAGCGTTTGATGTAAAATTATGTTTCATTAAAGTAGCAAAATGTAAGCAAAGTAGCATTTTTACATTTACAAAATGTATACTATAACTGTACTTATTGCCAAATGGCAACACAAACAAACGATGATACAGGTAATTGGTCAATAAGCAACATTTTGGAAACTATATAAGGACAAGGAAAACAAAATAAAAAGAATAAAACACATATTTGAAATGAAAACTTTAATATAAGCTATAAGCTTATTTAAGGTATAAATATTTTAGCAAGTATATCATCTGCAACATTAAATTTCCGCCTAAATACATAATAAATACAGACTATGCGTTAATAAAAGTAATATTTTGATATCGTTTGTGTGTAAAATTTTCACCTTTTAACAGCCAGGTCTAAATTCGCAGAAGATAAAAGTTACAATCGCCACCGGATAAACTAAGTGGGTGAGAAATTTTGCCACGTTTAACTTCATCAAGGATGTGGCTTTCTCCACCAACCATAGACTACAATATACAATAATATATATAATGATATCAATTTATGTAACAAATCACCGTTATATGATTTAAAAAGAACATATTGATTAATATCTTAATATGATACAAATTTGAAAAGCCTTCCAAACTGAAAAGAAACACTAAAAAATATGAACATAAAGGACATTATGCAAACTTGTTTGAAGAATGCATTTAGTATGTTATATATCATTAGGCAATTATTATCAATCCAATTAAAGACTTGACATTCTATTTCTTGAGAGAATTATTTTAAAGTATCCATTACACATTTGATAATATATCAACTTTGGACATTCCGTACCAAAACTGAATTTTTACTTTGCTGACATATAACATATATTTTATTACACTTTTGCTTATTGAAGAATATTTTCAACTATTCCAGTCAGCATATGCTGAAATTTACGGACCAACATTGATAGACTTAAAGATAAAACTTGATGCTGATTACGAGGAAGTGGCTGTTGCAGTTTCCGGAAGGAGTGTTGGTGCCTTTCCCGGAAGTATCATGGCCGGGTTTCTCGTGGACAGATTTAGTGGTCACTGCCACCTTTTGATTGCTATTGGCCTTGACCTTGCGGCTTTTGCTACTGCAGCTATACCATGGTCACCCAATTTGACGTGCTTGTGGGGTTTCTGTTTTATTGGTGGCATTGTGGAGGCGTTCATTAATATAGGTAAGTGATACTTATTAACGCCACGGTCTTTTCTTATATAACGTTATATAATATCTTTATTTAATGCTTTATATTTTAGATATATAACAGATGGTCAAATAATTCAACTTATCAGAAACAAAAAAACATAACTGTTTATGTAATAATGAAGAGCGTTTATTCGTGTAGCATATTATAAAAAAGATAAAATATGACAGGAAACAGTCTTAATTATATGTTACAAAATAAACGGTTTTCATTAGCATTTGTTGCTAGTTGCATCATAAGATTACCATGGCGATAATTCAAACGTGTCAAGTTTTGCCGTTTCTAGATCATTTGTTCAGGACATTCAACATATCATCTGATGATATATGTTTAAAACTTTGTATGTACTTTGGTCTAGTATGCATCGAAAACACACATTGACATTTAAAGCTTACATCGTTTACATTTTATGATTTATCAAATGCATTTGTTACATTTGCATGTAACGAATACGCTGCCTTTACTACTGAAGCTTGAAAATAGGCTGAGAACGATATTTCAGTTTTCAATAGACCAAACTATAAACGGTAGTTTAACATTTTGTCTTTACATTAACGAAACAAAAAGCTATTTTCCTTTTTTGTTTATATCAAGCATGGTCCATAGTTAACTAAGAAATATTTGTTAAAGTTTATTGTCTTTTTTTTCAATTCTATGTAAATTACAAAAACGATTTCATTTAAAGAACATTGCGGATCAAAAAATTCTTCCCAATACATGTATGGGAATAATCAATGTCAAAAGGCAGTCAGAATGCCCTAAACGTTTGCTGATTTAACCTAAATACATGTCGCATAACATAACACTTTGGCCTATTCTTATTTGTCCTATATATCTGATAAATTGGTCCATATGCCGTTCTTCAATTTGATCATGATTGTTGTTACCATTTATCATATAAGTATTTTGTACACTATATTTCAGTAAGCACGCGAATTTTGTTCAACATTTGGCAAGGTAAATCAGCCCCGTTTCTGATGTTTGTACATCTAGGTTATGGTATTGGCTCATTCTGTGTGCCCATTATCTCTAGCCCCTTCTTGGCAGAAACAGAGTCCATGCATTCTGCTGTGAATGAAACATTAGATAACAATACTACTACAGGAAATGAAACTCTCTTATTTGTAGACAAAGTGTCAGAAAACACAAAAATACACAATGTACTTCATAGTGATTCAAAAATTGAATATGCGTACGGTATTTCCGCGTGTTTTGCTGCACTGGTATCGATTGCATTTTACTTTTTTCAAGTTCGTGAGTCAGATTGTAAGGTTAATGGAACCATAGATGGAAACCAAACTCGAACCGATAACCTATCGAAGAACATAGATAATCGGTCTATCAAGGATATTGTCAATCCGGCTACGTGTGCAAATGGCAGAATTTGTTACGGATCTTCCATCGTGTTTTTAGTAGTCATTTATCTTGGA
Source organism: Ruditapes philippinarum (assembly GCF_026571515.1). Lineage (NCBI taxonomy): Eukaryota > Metazoa > Mollusca > Bivalvia > Venerida > Veneridae > Ruditapes > Ruditapes philippinarum. Next base: position 42,580 of record NW_026866144.1, on the reverse strand, counting down.
AATAATGCAGGGGCGGACAAAATGATTGGAAATTTTATTCGTAGTTTTGCTATAGACCAATATGGAATAGGCGCAGACTTAGCGTCTGCGTTAAATACAGCTTACTGGATCACATTTTCAGTAGGCAGATTTGTTTTTATTTTCCTTGCACGTTGCATACCTATCAGAGTTTTAATAATAATCCAGACATTTGGAATGGCTGTCTCGGCTGGGTTATTATTTCTATTTGCACAAAACTGCTCAACTTTATTTTGGATATTCATACAATTTCTCTCGTTCTTCGGTTCAGCTGTTCTGCCAACTGCCATTGCATGGACTGAGTACCATATCAAGCTGACAGGTCTGGTTATGATGATGCAGATTTTTGGCATGTCAGTCGGGGGGATATGTCATATGCGTCTTATCGGATATCTCTACGGTCATCTCGGACCGAAGTCATTCATTTACCAGATCCTAGGCTACGGAGTTCTTCAGTTTATCTTGGCAGTAGGTATAAACAGCGTCGGTGCTATACATGGTAAGCGTCTCGCCGATTCATCTGAATTAAAGATAGAGGTAAAGACGATCGCAAAGACCGTAACACACCCGAATCTAAAAAGAGATCAAACGATTGAACTGACATAGAATTTTTTCGTATTACACAACAGAAGATAAACCAAGAATGACAATATAAATTACAACATGGTTTATGTCATCAATAGAAAAGAAATTATTTTGACCCAGACAAAAATTGTTATTTGTGCGTGAAAGTAATTATAACAAATAAAAATGTACATAGATAATAAGCATAGATTGGATTGAATATGCAGTATTGTGACTGAAATGTCAGAAATCAGTCAGCATAATTTGTCTGTCTTATTTTCATATATTAATTTGTTAAACATCTGTATATTAGTAATTATTATTATTAAATATTATACGCATTGCACTTTCGTTTTGATTAACGGACTACAAATGTAAATCGGAATTGATTACAACAAATAAAAGGAACGTGTTAACTCCATTTTTTGCTATACTTTTGTTGTTTTATATTCAAATATCTCCATTGAAAAAATATTCAACATGAGCTTAGTAGCTTTTGCTGTTTTGCATTGAACATTGAAACTCCTGGGAAAACGTTAATCAAACTTAGTTTGATAAATGATTGTTGGGTATTATTTGCCTATGAAATACATTTCTATTTAAGAATTGCGTTTAGTTAATAAATGTATAGAAATATATTTCAAAGTTTTATTTCATTGCATTTGTACAAATGAAGTGGATAAATAAGATTGCACAACAACAACAACAACAACAACAATAATCAAAATTGGTAAGAAAACTAGTTCGACGAGGGAGACGACGACGACGACCAACAACAGTAGAAGTAGTAGGAAACATAAAGGAACATTTACAAAATAGTTCCTCGGCTTTCATGAAATTATGCTTTTATAGACGGTACATAAATGATTTAAAAGAAATGTCCTTAACACTTTATGCATGCCATGACTAAGTTACTCCAACACCAACCCAAATAGGGCGTCCGTGGCCGAGTGGTTAAGGTCGTTGACTATAAACCATTTGCCCCTCACCACTGTGGGTTCGAATCCCGCCAGGGACCCTGGATTCTTTCATGTCAGGAAGCTGTCAAGCTAGCTTACGGAACAACAGTGGTTCTACTCAGGTGCCCGTTCGTGCCTGTAATAATGCACGGAAAGATCACCTGAGGTCTTCTTTTACCAGTAAAGATGGAACGTCGCCATATGACTTATACTGTGTCGGTGCTACGTTAAACCCAATCAAACATTCAAACAAACGCAAATGAATTAAAAAGGATCAAAGTTATGACAAGATTTTCAACACAACAGAAGTATAAACAAGAATGGTCAATATTAATTAAACATGTTTTGTCACAATAAAAGAAATTATTTTGCCCCAAACAAAGATTTTTTTTCTTGTGAAAGTTCTAGTAATTAATAACTAGTTGGATTGAATATAGTATTTGACATAACTGCAGAAATCATAAAAATTTTCTTACTTATTTAATGGAAGTTTGTAAATCTGTTTAATAGTAATATATTATTACAAATATTCATAGCATGTGATTCGTTTGATTAACGACACAAAGTACAATCGACATTGATTACAACCATAAAAGGAAGGTAATATTGCTATACTTTTGTGCTTATAAAAACTCCATTGAAAATAATTCAACATGACTTAGTTTTCTTTATGAATGAAATTTAGGTTAATTTAGTGAACGGACTTTTGTTCAAATTTTGACTTTACAAAATTCAACATATCATACTTACTACTTGGAATTATATTTACAATTCATCGATAAGAAAATAGAACAAAAAGCAAAACAAATAGGCTACTGTAAAATGAAAAATCACAGAATGACTAAAAATCGTAACACAATGAACAGTCTCTGAATCCCATTAAATCTGTATGTTTACCAGTTCTAAGACTTTGTATGTCCTCCCAATTGTCTATAACAAAGTAAACACCTCTGCCTCATAGTTCTTTATTCCTACAATGTAAATAAGGTCTTGCGCGTGTTCCAGCAAATTGCGAGGAGCTTTTGGCCGCTTTCTCACACGCCTGTTCAATTCAGCCAACAAGTGTGATGTTTAGATCTGGTGACTTGGAATGCAGGCGTTGATGGAACTCGAGGAAGCCCTTATTCAGGAATGGAGAAATATTCCCCAAGCTTTCACTACGTCATAACCATGTGACAGGTTTTAACACTTTGTTACAGCCATGGGATGACACAGAAAGTATTAGAACTGGTTATTATACAGAATCAGTTGGATTTAGAGACTTTTTTCATTGTGTTACGATATAAAAATATATTTACAGTAATTTTGTGATTTTTCATTTTGCAGTAACATATTTGTTTTGTTGTTTTCTCTATTTTCTTGTTAATGAATTTAAAATAAAATTCGAGGAAATAAGTATGATATGTTGAATTTTGTATGTTCAAAAACTGAACAAAATATTCACAAATAATCAAGTTATATCGAAAAATTTAAGTGTCGGGTTATAAGTGCCTCTGAGTGTATATATCAATGTTACTAGATAAAAAAGATATACCAAACTACAAATATTGAAGTCCGTAGGAATTTAATATTAAAATTAATCACTAACTTAGGAATACTATTCAATTTCGTTATTCAACAACAAACAGTATTATGGAAATGGGTCATAGACAAAGGGCAAGGATATTCCCTTCTCGCTAAATTATTTTGTATATCATTCTTAGCGCTAGTGCTGCGCGCTCGTCTTTATACGGTTTGGTTTGACGTCGCACCCACACAGTACAGGTCATTTTTATGGAGACTTTCCAGCTTTCCTTGTGGAGGAAGACCTTAGGTGCATTTCTTTGCATTATTTTAGGCACAAACGGGCACCTGAGTATAACAACCGACGTTTCGTTAGCGAGCTGGATAGCTTCCTCACACAATAGAAACTAAAGTCAATATCGGGATTCAAATCCACAGCGGTGAGGGGCAAGTTGTTTGAAGTCAAGAAGCTGCGGTCGTAGCAATAGATGTAATGATTCATGTTGTGGTATTATTTCTTGTCGTAGAGTACATGTAAAAAAGAGATTTGTTGTTTTCATTAAGTTTTTTATATTGCTTTTTATTTACAATTATTGTGATTACCAGTATTTGTTTAAGTTATTTCCAGAAGAATGTTTTATGTAAGTGCATGTAAGTCGTACAAAGATCGGTGTAATATTTTACGTCATTAGTCATTCAGTTCTCACTTGTCATAACTTATAGCTCAGCTTGCTGCATTAAGTAAGTCACATTCATTTTTTATGAAATTAGGACATGTATCTTAAAGCTAATTAGGTCATTTAATGCTAGAGGTGATCACCGTGCCATCACTTGAGGTTGGACATACGCACAATATACTGTGAATTTTATAACTACTTTCACACTATCGTCTTGTCGATTATCTTTTGATTTTATTGTAAAAAAGGATGCAAAACTGGGGACTGCAATATTTTTCCTAACTTATGCCTTGTCGTACTGGGAACCAGTCGGGGAAATATTTAAACATTTGAAATAAAGACATAGCAATGTCACTTTTATACAATTTTAATATATCAAAAATTCTAAAGTGATAAGTTACATGTATTTACAACGGCATAATAGATAAATTCAAGTAACATAATTGTGTTACAACATAATCCTTACACTCATTTTCTAAATATGTTAACATAAAGCAATGGTGTACAATGTCACACAGTTCACATACATCGGCTACAAAGCTTACGTTGCGAGATAAAATTGCTCTCATTTCGTTATAACAGTAGTAAATTATCATGCCCTGCTATCACGATCTAAAGAATAAATTGTCGCGGAAGTACAATTTATATAATGTAGGATGATTATACAAAACGTGTAATTATAAAAAATATGTTTATCTAATGTTGAGACAATCGTCTATATCTTCCTTTGTCATAAATACTTGTTTTTGCTATCACACTCAACGCCTTATAACTGGTACGTTGGTCGGTCATTCAAAAAGTTAAAGGTCCCAATCCTCTAATTTTGAAGCACAATGTAGTGATCATTTACCTCAATGCAATTTGTACTGAGTTTGTTTTAGCAAAAGATATATATAAATTTTGAGCCCAAAATAGGTCACTGTGCAGCGGCAAATGAGCACCAAAACGTTCGGTAACCAGTGACAATGATGAAGGAAGTTAGCCCTAAAAAGGATTGATTGTTTGTACCTGCAAAGAACGCAATCTAGCACCCTTCCTCGCTATCCATGCCCTATGTTAGGATCACTCCCCTCGGCTTCAGTCAAGACATCAGCAGCTTACTTCCTACAAACTAAGTCATGCCGCCTTAAATGTAACCCTGGGCTATAGAGGGCATGCGAACGTGTCGTCTCACACGTAGCAGTAGATCTTCAAATTATCTGCCGATGTCCTGTGCCTCCACAACGACGTGCACGTACTGAGGGGGAGAGTATCATGCTGCCCAGCTTCTTAAAAAGGTGCCAATAATAATAATAATAATAATAATAATAATAATAATAATAATAATAATAATAATAATAATAATAATAATAATATACAATACTTTTAATATATATCGATTGTATAAATAAATAATTATAAATTGTAGATGAATAATGAAGTACATAAATTTGTATGTATATTTAAACATAAATAAATAAATAAATAAATAAATAAATGAATGAATGAATGAATGAATGAAGGAATGAAGGAAGGACGGAAGGAAAGAAGAAAGGAAGGAAGGAAGGAAGGAAGGAAGGAACGAACATTAAACAACAACAACCACTTTTATTTCTAGTCAGTTTACAATAGTATAAATAATCATGGTGTATGAAACTACATACAAAACCAATAAAATATATATGAGAACCTAAAACCAGATACATTTTATTTATATTTTCTAAAAACAGTTTTGCTTTGCTAAGAAAATTGCCGAGAGGAGACTTATTAGTAATTGATTTTGTCTTATTACTTTTGCTCGCCCAACAAAATGGATCAAAACTGTCATTAGGTAGCCACAAAATTGTCTGTTACTCGCTAGAATAATAATTTCATGACAAACGCCCACGATTTTTTTTCATGATTTTCATAACGTTTAATAAATAAATGTTTTAACGTGATCCAACACATCGTGTTATTGAGAATGATAGACAATATTTATCTATAAAAGTACCTTAGAAAGCATAGTGTTATCATTACCACGTGTTGCTAAGTTAACATTTGCTTGGAATAAAAACTATTGGAATATATACGGTAACATTTTCGCAAAAAGTGTAAATCAAACTTTTCTTAGTACTTTAGTTGTTTTATGTTTTTTTTATGTTTAATATTTTATAAAGTTATGTATAAAACAAAAGAAACTGATTAATAAAGTAAAGCATGTAGCTTTGTTCACTGAAGCAGTAAAATGTTCTGACGTAATTTCGAAGGAGTGTTGCGCATGCGCGAAACGCATAGAATGTCGGAAAACTTTTCATTGATTAAAATACATTTGTAAAATTTCTATATTTCGTGGTTTTCTATAAAAAATATTATAAACTTCTATGAAATATCACTATAAATAAATTACAATTTACTTCATTTATAGTACTGTATCGAATACAGGGGTTAATTTTGTGTTCTGTTTCACAAAGGGAGGGAATTACGTTACAACAATCTTGATCTCATATAGAAGAGTTACATTTCTTTAAAAGTAGGGTTTTACAAAATGTTTTTTTTTTTCTTTTGTTGTTGTTTTGTACATCAAGATAAGATATATTTTGGGACACTTACAGAATAAACTAACATTAAATATTATTGTAACAGTGGTATGATTTTATTTACATACTTAGAGATATGTGCCTGAATATGAATGTGGATTTATTTCAACAGAATTTTCGACCTCTAAATTTTATTTTTTTTGATAACAGCAGACATATTGTCTTTCTCAACATGCAAAATATTAAGTTCATTCCCAAAATGTACATACATGTATACTATAGACGTATTATGATTTAAAAAAGGATGTGGTGGGAATGATAAAACAATCTTAAAGTTCCTTTCTTTAAATATAGATCTAAATATATAGAGTAATAACAAGACTTTTATGTTAAATATTTATCATAGGAAAATTAATGTCATGCACTTTAAACATATGCTTACATCTCTAATTCAAATAAACCATTTAGGATGTGTAATGATGATGACGATCATCTCATCTCATCCATAACAACAACAACAATAAAAACAACACTCATTATTATTATCAGTTGTAGTAGTAGTGGTAGAAGTAGTAGTAGATGTGGTGGTGGTAGTGGAAGTGGTGGTGGTGCGGTGGTGGTGGTGTGGTGGAAGTAGTGGTGGTGGTGGTGTAAGTGGTGGTGGTGATGGTAGTTGTGGTGGTAGTGGTGGTGATAGTGGTAGTGGTAGTGGTGGAGGTGGTGGAAGTGGTGGTGGTGCGGTGGTGGTGGTGTGGTGGTAGGAGTGGTGGTGTTAGTGGTGGTGGTGATGGTGATGGTAGTTGTGCTGGTAGTGGTGGTGGTAGTGGTAGTGGTAGTGGTGGAGGTGGTGGAAGTGGTGGTGGTGCGGTGGTGGTGGTGGTGGTGTAAGTGGTGGTGGTGATGGTAGTGGTGGTGGTCATAGTGGTGGTGATAGTGGTAGTGGTAGTGGTGGTAGTGGTTGTGGTATGGTGGTAGTGATAGTGGAAGTGGTGGTGTGGTGGTAGTGGTGGTAGTAGTGGATATGTTGTGGAGGTGGTGGTTGTGGTGGTAATGTGGTGGTAGTTGTGGTGGAAGTGGTGGTGGTGGTGGTGTGGTGGAAGTGGTAATGATGGTAGTGTTATTGGTGGTTGTGGTGGTGGTAGTCGTCGTGATGTTGGTAGTGGTGGGGGGATAGTGGTTGTGGTGGTAGTGATGGTGGTAGTGGTGGTAGTGGAAGTGGTGGTGGTGATGGCGGTGGCATTGGAAGTGGCAGTAGCAGTGGTAGTAGTAGTAATGATAATTATAATAATAATCAATTCATATAAAATCCCATTTTGTCCTGTAAATTCGATTATCATAAGTACAGTTTATATTGAGTACATGCATACAACTAGCTTAATTTTAATTCCTTTTTTTGTTGACTTGCAACACTTATTTAGAAACCTTTAATGTAAACGCTTTGTACAACTCTTGAAAGATGAACTTTGTGTCTATGTCCGTTCTGTTGGCAATTTACTTTCATTAAAGCAAAAATAAAGACTATGTTACACGTATTTAAATTTGATAACAAATATTTTATCTTTCCCGCGTCATATATATATCGTGATATTAAGGCCCGTGATAGAATGTTTTATACCCTGTTACCCCTACAATATAATCTAAATCAACTTTAATTACGTACGGTAAACATCACAAATACTGTACTTTCACGTTTTTGACAGTTTTTACCTTTAAACAAATTCAGCATGGATCCTCTGCAAAGAAAAAAATTCAATTAAATATTTTATCAAAAATTTCTTATTAAATGAAAGTGATAGATAGGAGAAGAGAGTTTCTGCTGGAAGTTTTGATAATATCGTATATCAAAGGTGCACGGAGTTCAATAAGTACAACTTTTGGTAGAAGACCCTCTTCTGAGATTCAAGATTTAAAAGCCCTGGTGCACTTGTGTTTGTGATTTAAATTACCCCATACCCTAGCCCCCTGTCCATTTGATGACATAAGCTTGTTTATAAAACGAGAGCTTATAATTGAGGCATTTTCAGTATTGTTTTAAACAGCAACATTCTGTGAAACAAGCCTGTTGTAAGTACTGTATATTATTTGTCATTCGTGTAATTGTGAATGGTATTATGTTTATTTTGTCAGAAAAATAGAAAACTTATATATATTATAAGAGGTGTAGGTAAAACAATGATTTTCATTTCATATCAGAATATACAAAACAGATAAATAAAAATAAATACATTTGATTGAAATATATAATAAATAAGAATAAGATATTAAGTCAAATTGAAGTAAAACAATAAATAAATAAACACTCAAATCTAACAAAATATGTTCTATGCTGTTCTGTACAAAAATAAGTTTTAAAAACTCATGTGTACTATCAAAATCATTTCCTGAAAAAGTGCAACCGGAAGTGAGTATTTTAATGATTATTAAATTTTGTAAAAAATGTACCTGTGAATCAAACTATTTTTAAATCACCAAAATGTTTTTCTACTTATTCATTTTGAATTATTGTTTAGTTAGTTTATTTTTCTCACATAAACATTATGTTTTGACTTTAACAACACATAACATAAACACACAATATGGTACATTTAATCAGTTTATTTATGATACACATTTATATTAAAGGTAACTGGGATATGTTCTATTTATTAATGATATAAAACTAGTTAATATATAAACCGTCGTAATCAACCATTTCAGAATCTAATTAGAAAACGATTTTATTCATTGTTTTTATAAACCATTATAATTATTTATATTATGGCGGTTTCTGTTAATATCGGTGTAATTAATAAAACTTCAAAACATACCGACAATTATTTACCAATATGCAGTTTGCAAGTTTTTTTCCCGGCCGAGTGCCTGTCTGTTTTCAGCAAAATTTATAGGGTAGAACTGAATATAAGAAGAGGTTTCATTTCTCATTTTAAAAATACAAAATGAAATCTTGGAATCTCATTGGCCATTTTGAAATAATGTGTTAAGGATAGTTCTTAACTAAAATGTAAAGGATAGTTCTTGCTATTATGTAATAAAATGTAAATGATAGCTCTAAAATAAAATGTACAGGACAGATCTTTCACTTTCTAGTTCAATTGTTCAGATATTTAAATTCTGTTTAACAATACTTCTTCCATTCAGATCTCATTACATTTTCTAGTGAACAGTTTATATTATATGATTATTAATGTGTTGAATTGATAAAATGTTTATATATTTTTCATATCTTTGATTATTTATAAAGTATTTATAAAAATAACAGCCTTACTGACCGCGAAGATGTTGGTGTTATAAATTGAGTTCACTTTTCCGAAACACGACACACATGTATTTATTTAGAAACATACATCTTAAAGTGTTCCGTTTTCAAGATTAACAACCCTATAAGAAATTATTATGTTATTGTTATGCAAGTCATGCTAACATTTATATATGACTGCATGGAAAACTAAGAAGTTACCCAGTTTTACTTCGGCCGAGTATCTTTTTTAAAGATACTTCTTGTTTTTTGTTTTGTTTTTTGTTTTTTGTTTGTTTTTTTTTGTTCAGTGTAGCCTGGTTTATATTTGATGTTCAGAATAACATACCGTGTTTTAGTGAAATGTTTGTGTACAAACTAATCACATATTTTATCATGAATAAAACCTCTGATAATTGCATGCACTATGGTTCAAACGGTGCTTTGACACAGTGAACTAAGATCGTTGTGTTTATTTACACTTGTACGTAAATATCTCTGTTACAAATTTAAGAAAAATAATAAAAATGACAAAATAAAAAAGATAGAATGATATAAATGTATCGTAATGAACAGTTTACAACGGATAAATAATAATAATAATAATAATAATAATAATAATAATAATAATAATAATAACAATAATAATAATAATACTATACTATACAATAACAACAACAGCAACAATAACAAAATATTTCGGTAAATTCCCTTTCTTCTTCTTTTTTAAAAATACACATTTTAACTATAGTGATGTAACTAATTGTTAAACAGTGAAATAAATAAAAACAGGGAATAAATGTTTGATTGATAGCAAACATCCCATGTTGTGGTTACTAATAGCTTGCAATAAAATGTTTGACTACTGTTGCAACTAACTGGTTACAACCTGAAGTCATTTATCACTTACAACTACATTCTTTTTTAAATTTACCATTCATAGGACATTTAATATAGTTATATATAGTTACGTTTTATATTTTCAACGTAGACTTTGTTGTGACAGCGTTAACGTAGGATAGGACAATAAATCATTGAGAACTGACCAATCGTTACATTAGATGTATACACGTAACAACAAAAACAACTGTAATTACACTTTATGTGAGCATAAAATGACCCTGTGTACGTGCTTGTAATGAATTTTCTCTTTCAAAATATTTATATGAAATATAAAATACGAACTCCGATTGATTGATTGAATAAATTTAAATGAAAGGGTTTTTTTTTATTACGAGTAAATGTTTAATACTTATCTTATGCACATTATAATATATTGTTTTTTAAAAAAGTTCTAACATTTGCTTTTTAAAAAGTTAACGCACGTTTAATAGCGGCAATGTTTAGGTGAATAATTGTAACACATTTATCATTAATCTAATTAACATTAACATTGCTCTTCATCTTATAAAAATGGGATAAAAATAAAACAAACTTTACTATAGTGATTTATAAACAAGGAAACGGACAATCGAAGCAAATATAATTACAAAAAGTAACATCCATAAGCTAGAAATAGAAATATAAACATAAAACATGAATAGTGTGCGACTTGATTGATACTGTACAAAGGGGACTAGCTTTTATCTTTTGGTTGTTTTGTACTGATTAATTGCCAAGTAACCTTGTAAAAAGAAGGAATTAGGAACTTACCTACAGTAGTCCTAATTTTTGATTCGCTAAGCACTCTAGCCATTGGTGGAATGTATATATTAAATTACTTAACATCCGGGATTTAGAGTGTTATATTTAACTATGTTTCCAACTTGCTGATAAGTCAACGGACCGACTTTACCGCTCCTTAAATATACTATAATAAGGTAAGATCATTTTCTTCTTGAAAACAAATCAATAATTAATATATTACTGTTATTATTTTGTACTACTTGTACATGTTTAAAACCTCAATTTTTGAAAATAATATGCAATTATCGGTCTCAATGTATTAGTATTTTTACATTTATAGTTACATACATGTATAAATTAATGAAAAAATGGCTAAATTGGCCAATAAAAGTTCAATATTAGTAAAGAAAGACATTTTTTGTATTAATCATTTTCTGAGTGAAAATTATGTAGTTATTTTTTTCAAGTTGTCAAATATTATCTTTGTTGTCAAATATTTTAACAATTAATTTAACATACACAATTAACAATTCAAATTAAGCATATGTAATATCACACATAGCACATAACCATTTAAAACATTGAATAACAAGAAACTAGTAATATAAACATGATCATCATTCTTAATACTGTAAGATATACTCAGTTTAAAATTATGAGGGATGATCCAGAAATACCTTGAATCAAGCCATAAATCTACATACGGTAATTTGGAAAAACAACAACAACAACAAAACAACAACAACAACAAAAAATATACGTATTTAAATGACGAGAACCAAGTTCAGGTTGAAAAAGAATTCAAGGCATTCTTTTATTTAAAATACTAATAATTTGTTCTTAATTTATATGCCTGTTACGGTAACTCATTAGAGCCAGGTATGAATTAACTTGCAGTCCTTCACGGGGAACCTTAATTTGGGTTGAAAAAAATGTCTCATTCTTAATAATGGGGATTGTTTTTTAATTTACAGTAAGCAAATACATAATCACGCCCGTTTAAACTCACAACGAGTGAAAAATGGTCCATTCCGGTTAAATAATGTTGAGAAACTTCCGTTCCCTCTTGGACCCCCCAATCTATGACGTGTGACACGATAAACAAACGATGAGTTTTTATAATTTTTAAAAGATTACAGACTTAATGTAAAAATATCGGAATGCAAGTAGCTAGCGCGTTTTTCCGATATGCACAAGTAAAGATATTCCTGTTGCGTGGACAATTTGAAAATTAAATACCGTGCGAGCAGTCACTGCGGGGTGGCTGAGCAAAACTGGAGACAACCCTTCTCTGTTGGACCAAATTTTAACATTGAAAAACGTCGATTCGTGGTGACCGGTTTGTGCATTTTAACCAAAAACAATGCCCACAAGTCTTCAGGCGTAAACTATTATCTGAAAGTCTTCATAGAAACGAAGATATACCCTTTTTGCTTAATCCTCGTTGTGAGCACCCTAACCTCGTTTGTGAGCATGACAAGCGCAGTGCTTGCCTGGTTTTAATATGTAATATATATTCAAATGGCGAGAATACAATTTTCAATCTACCAAAAGAAATCAAAACGTTTTGTACAATAGTTTTTCTTTGCAGTCGTTCTTCTTTTTTTTTGAAAATTATTCTTCATATTCACAAGTCATCAGATTAACAGAAGAACTAATCAGTGGAGGTAAATCAGGTATTTTATTTCGTATACTCTAGTGTGGCACGACTAAACATCACGCGGAGTTTATGAATATTTCAACAATTTACAATCTGTGTGATACACACATACATGTGTTTATCCTGAGCTGAAGACTGACCAAGGTATGTAAAACAAGAACTGTCACGGTGCCCGAAATGGTGCTTTGTCCTTTGATTTATGGACCAGATAGATTATTTGTTTTTGGACAATTAGATCTTTAATGTGAAGGTCATTCAAGGTCAAGGTGAAATAAATATAGGTCATTTGGAAGGTCTTGTCCAAAGGGGCATTGTGTCCAAATATGAATTAATTCCACATACTAAGAAAGAAGTTATGACCAATGTTAAAGTTTTTGGATGTTCTAGAAGTCATTCAGGGTACAAGGTAAAAATAAATACAAATCAGTTTGAAGGTCTTGCCTAAAAGGGTTGTTGTGTCAAAATATGAGTATAATCCGTATACTAATAAGGAAGTTATGACCAATTTTAAAGTTTTTGGACAATTTGACTTTCAAGGTGAAGGTCATTCAGGGGTCAAGGTCAAAAGAATATAGGATAGTTGGAAGGCCTTGTCCAAAGAGGTGTTGTGCCTAAACATTATGCCAGACATTATGGCCAATCTTAAATGTTTTAGGACAATTTGAGCTTCAAGGTAAATGCCTTTCAGGGTCAAGGTAAATAAAAACAGGTCCGTAGGAAAAGGTTCTTGTGCTAAGGGATGTTGTGTTCAAATATGAATCAAATCCGTTTACTAATAAGGAAGTTATGCCCAATGTTAAAGTTTTCGGACGGGATTGACGGACTGACAGACGGACAGTTCCCAAAACTAATATGCCTCCATTTTGGAGTATGCACAACGTCTTGCAAAGAAATGCTGCTGTGCAAAAACGTTTTTAATTTGCTTTGGTAGATTGAAAATTATATTTTCACCATCTGAATTACACATTTAAAACCAATATACGCACTGCGCTTTGTCTTGCTCACAACGAGGTTATGGTGCTCACAACAAGGATTAAAGCAAAAAAGGGTATATCTTCGTTTCTATGAAGACTTTCAGATAATAATTTACGCTGAAGACTTGTGGGCATCTGTTTTAGGTTAGAATGCACAAAACGTCACCAGAATCGACGTTTTCAATGTTAAATTAGGTCCAAAGAGAAGTTGTCTCCAGTTTTCCAGCCACCCCGAGTGACTGCGTCGCACGGTATTTCAATCAAATTGTCCACCAACAGGCAATATCTTTACTTGTGCATACTCGGAAAACACATCGCTAGCTAACTGCATTCCGATATTTTTAATTAAATTTCTGTAATCTTCAAAAATTATGAAAAACTCACCTTGTTTATCGTGTCACACGTCATAGATGGGTGCTCACAACGAGGAACGGAAGTTGCTCACAACATTTTTACCGATGGACATTTTTCACTCGTTGTGAGTTAAACGGGCGTGATAATACTAATTCTGCAGACATGGAGCTATTGATATTCGTGGATGGTAACCGAATATTCGTGGATAATAACCGAATATTTCCATCACTATTTGTTGATGCTCCATTTCTGTAACCAGAAATAAATAAGATCTTTCTATCACAATCATAGTACATACAACTCCTCGTTCAGGATAATGATGGTACCCTCGAAATTTGTTAATAAAATTTTTTGAATTACATTAACAATGATGTTAATAATAACAATAATAGCAATATGAAGTATCATTATGATTATACATCGTAATAATCATGATAATAGTAAAACATATCAAGTTTCTTGTCATGAATATGTACACGTGCGTCAAGGAGCAATGTTGACAAGTTAAATCATTTTATGAAAATGATATATCATAATGACTACGGTATCTTTTCGTAGGAATAAGAACAAAGGTAGCGTTAGGAAATGCAAATGTCTTTAATAGATAACAACCAACAAGAAACAATTTTATATCTAATTTCTTTTTGTATATATACAGACTGAGTAAAAAATGACTGGAAGGGCAATGCGCATTCTCTGTCTGACGTCACTGTTGGTATTATTTGTGGCGCCCTCTACAGAGGCATATCCTGCACGAAGCAAAGAAGAATTTGACCCTCGTTTTATGCCTGTAGTTACGGTGAGTACATGAAAGTTAAAGTCAACATTAAGTATGGTAGAAAAGTTATTTTACATATTGTTTTCTTTAACGTTTTAGCCATATATGAAACCAACAGCAGCAGCAGCAACAACAACAACAACAGCAACAACAACAAAAACTGTTTTAGTGAAATGTAGATACTTTAAATAGTAGAAACAATAGCAGAAACCTTTTTGCCCTTGCCGTCAGCCTCAGTTCCGCCGATTGTTTACTCGTTTAGGGCACACAATTAAGTAAATTGACAGATATAACAGTAAACAATACATTATTTATATACATGTGCATACATGTTATTATGGTTAAATACAATGTTCTACCTGTTGACATTTATTCAGAGTTGGTTATAATTGTACATCCGTGGGCATCTTTAAATTGATTATGATTGCCAGACATATGTTTAATCATAATTTTACAGAAAAAGAATTTATTTTCCTTTGGATGTTAAATATATACATTCGTATACATTATCAAAGATTACACCCTTTGTTTTTTGTTTACATCTAAAACCACATGGTAGAACTGCTTTCAATACGTAACACGTCTGAGGTTATTATTGATGATAAACGAGATGTTCTAATTGCAGCAGAAATTTACTTTCGTTTTATTCAATTTATGAAGAAGAAAAAAATCATTTTGACACATGCTACTTATTTTTTAACCCTTTCCTTTCCCCCGTGAATATACCCAAAACCTGCATTTTAAACCCCGACCTTTAAAAAAACATAGGAGTGAATAAAATTTGGGAAATATGTAATTTAAAAAAAATTTTAAATCGTTTTCATCTTTTTTATACATCCCTATTTCAAGCAGGTCTTTAAAACGGGTTTTTTTCCGAAAGAATATTGGGATTTGACATGCTGCGGGGGGGCCACTGAGTAAGATGTTTCTTCCCAACCCCCTTGCGTCAAATAACAGGGCAATGAAAAAGGGGTTAAAGTGCCAAAAGTCAATTGACTTTAAAGCTTAACAAAATTTGAAAACATTTAATTTTTAATATTTTCCCTATTTTTCCCAAAATTTCAATCTTTTTAACCACAATGTATATCATCTCTCAACCGACCACCCTGATTTTTATAATTGCTGATATTATTTACATGACTTGTTCACTATATTAAACATTTTCAAACAGGTGTGGAGTTGAGTAAAGGATATCTTATAGAGGGTGATATTCGTATATGGCACGGTGCTCCCCCGCCAGACAGTTCACGAAAGGTAAGCAATAGAGAAAATATTTCCATACATATAATGTGCTGCTCAACCGTTAGACAATTGATGTTTCGCCTTTTACAACAGTAGTGAAAGGAAGAATAGTCTTTTACGTCTCTTTCTACTTTTTATGCCCCCACAAAGTGGGGTGCATATAGCGTTGCACTTGTCCGTTTATGTCCCGAAATCTTGTGAACGCAACTCCTCTTAAACCGGACGGCAGATTTTGCTTAAACTTCCAGGGATGAACAACTTTAATGTGTAGATGGCAGTTAAGGAAGGAATTTTCGCTGCGACCAAATTTAACAGAATTATTGCCCTTTGTTGATTGTTTCACTATATACCATATAAAAATTTTGTTAACGCAACTCCTTTTAAACCGGACGGCAGAATTTGCTTAAACTTCCAGGGATAAACAACCTTAATGTGTAAAAGGAAGTAAAGGAAGGAATTTTTGCTGCGACCAAATTTAACAGAATTATGGCCGTTTGTTGAATTTTTCACTATATATCATAAATATGTTGTCGGTGGGGGCATCCGTGTCCTTTGAACACAGTTCTAGTTTTTCATTAGTTGTATCGATGATTTCGTTAATATAGCTACGTTAATATTCTGCTTTCTGCTTAGAATAATAATTAAGTTGTCTTTTTTTACGGAACTTCATATAAAATGATACTAGCAGACAAAGTACATTTTAATGTAATTTTACATTTTCGTTTCAGGATACAACTACAAATCAAGAGTCCCTAAGTAAACCGTTGACAAATTCTCTCCAGGTAAAACTGTCTTACAAATGATCAAACATACAAAATAGCCCAGCATACCATTTATTAACTCATAAACGAAAGTATTAATCTAATTTATCAGGGTAGATCATATCAAACATTCGGACCTTGAGCTACCAACAGTATAGAGCGTCACCAGACTTTACTAATGTGTTGATAGACTTGAACTTAAAACTTAAAAAAAGTCAAGTAAAGCTTTCAGTTCATAGTGAAGTCTGATAACCTCTTAGGAGCACATCTACGGATGTTTCTAAATTCAATGTCCACCTTTTTTCGTGTTTAAATGTTGAATTCTGCTTAAGCCGATGCTAGGAGTTGTGGACGGTAACTTGCTTTTTCCAATACTGTCCACCCCACCGAGTCTGCAACAGTTTCATTTCATTTCGTTTTGAGCTTTCTTTAGGGATTGTTTTTCTCTATTTCAATACTTTTCAAAACTTTTGAAATTGTGTATGTTTTAAAAGATTCAATGCTCCTCATTCTCATCTTATTTTTGGTCATTAAGTATTTTTCTTATATAACGTGATTGAGTAATAGTACGTGTCAAAATTATACTGCATTAGAGATAAATACAATAAAATTCTAATCAAATTCAAAATACAAAAACCAATTTTAATTTAAAAAGTAGAATTCACTTGCTTTTATTTGTATTTAAATGAGAATGTTTAAAATGTTTTAAATTTTTTTAATTTCAGATCAGAAATTCTGCTGCAGAGCAGATATGGTTAGAGAAAATTATACCTTATGAGATAGACCCACTCTTCAGTAAGTATTTCTATCAACCTGTTGTTAATCATGTAAACCACCTTGCATCAACATTTCATGAGTTGGCATTTTTAACCAATGTAAGCTGTATACTTTAGCATTCGGTCTACAGGTGCCCCTGTGGTTGTTCCAAAGTGCAAGATCATGTTGCCTAAGCACCCGTGCTCTCATGACAATGCACTGCAAATTGTGCTTTCTTAAAGCATGACAGGACTGTGTTGTTAAAATTGGATATTTACGTCATTGGCAATGTCTTAAAACTTAAATAAGAGTTATTGTTTGAGCAATCAATCACAATGCCGATTTGTCCTGTGTTTATAGACAATCTCGACTTGTATTATATGTGTTCACCATGTCGAATTGCCTTGTTGTATGTCTTCCCAGTCTCCAATTGTCTTGTTTGTCTTCACAATGTTGGTTTGTTTTGTATGACTTGGCTTGTAAATTTCACAATGTCGACTTGTTTTGCACAAATGTATGTCTTCACAATGACTTGTCGTGTATGTCTTCACAATCTTGGCCTACCTTGTATGTTTTCTCAATGAGTTTTATCCCTGTGTGATCGTAAGACAAGACTAAATGGGTTCGAGTTACTAGAGTCTATATATCTCTTGGGTCCAGCAGGTGAGGTTGTTTTGGCACATGATGGTGCTTTAAGTTTGTAACACAAAAAGTAAGCCAAAACTATTTTACCTATTTCGGAGCCATATAACCTAAAATGGGTTTGTGCGCCATAAAATCAAACAAAAACAAATCAATTTCGGCTTTACCTTGTATGTCTTCAAAGATTCTGTTGGGGATTATCAGAGTGGCTTTAAAGAATATCTTATACATTGTATAAGAATGTTGATTATTTCCATATTATTTACAGATTCAACTGAAAAACAAACGATCCTTAATGCTATGGACGAAATTATGAGTGGAGTTAATAGATGTATACAATTTATACCTAGAGAACAGCACAAAGACTTCTTATACATCGATAGCCGTAATTTAGAGTATGTGTTTTGTTTTACTTAAAAATAATCAATCATTTCTGAGTATTTATTCGCATACTAATTAAATGTTAAGTTTTAAATTTTTAATGATATGGCTGTGAATATTGAAACGGTTTATTTGATAAGCACCGCTATCTTTGACATGGGTACATGTTTCCCCTAATAAAATTTGAAGTAGCAACACATAATTTAGATAAGTATGGAAGTTTGTGTTACAATTTCAACCCAGTCTAGTTTCCTTCCCTGGACTTAATAAAATTGTTCAAAACTGAACCCGGCTTCGAACTAACTAAGAATATAACTTATCAGCACCATATTTAACTTAGTTGAAAAAGTTACAAATGCCACGTGACATTTTGTGAACTCTGTGGGTCAGAAAAGGAAAGCAAAAGACGGTTCAGTTAAGATTTTCTTTTATGATTGATAAAAAATTGTTGAACTACAATGAGCGTAGAAGTAATTTTCCTGGCGTCCTTTGGTTGAATGACGTCATATGTGACGTCATATGACGGGAAAGTACTCTTCTCCTATGCTGTGCATAAATCTTGCTGTAATTCACTTGATTGTCCTATCTGTAGAATAAACAAGTTTGAAACATGTTAGAATATTGTTTTTTCTTTTCAAAGATAAAAAGAGTCAAGTGGTATAGGCACCGTAACAAAGTTAAAAAATATGTACTCAGGTGACCGCTCGAACCGGGATTTATACACACATAAAACTCTTATAACACACGGACATTATGAGACTTATAAGATGCCAAATCAAGCACGTCATTACATTTTTGTTTTGTTTTAGTTGCTCAAGTGATATTGGGAAGAAGGGAGGTAACCAGTCGGTCTCTATTTCTCGAGCATCAGAATGTGTTTCTAAAGGCATCATTATGCACGAGTTACTTCATGCGCTAGGATTGTGGCACGAGCATACCCGTACAGATAGAGACAATTATATAGAAATAATTTACCACAATGTCCGAGCAGGTATATTTATCCTTTCTATGCTTAACATCTATTATTGCCATTATATCTTGCAATATTGACAACACCATATATCATTGTAGAGAAAATATCAAAATATGTACTGAGTGAATAGCAACCAGTGGAGACCATGATCTTACTGCACGGAACCTACTATATTTGTCTGTCCCTTTGAAATAGCTTATTTTTTGAGGACTGCATACCAATTACGTCGGTACATGAACAATGCTTTTTTCTCCTTCTGCTGAAGGGATTTCCCTATTTAAAAATAGTAATAATGAAAATATACAGGCCAAAATATGAGATCATGTTTGATACCTTTAAAACATTGTCATAATAATATAATACAAACTATATTTTATGACTAAGGAATAAATACTTTAAAACATAATCCAAATTATTTTACTGATGGTTTTCAATGCAACTCATAGTAGTTAGGAGCATAATTAAATAGCATTTGTGTACATGATTGTGGAAAGACAAAAATAAATAAGTTACCATAAAGAAAAAATGAAAATAAAATCCTTTACATAATTTATACGATTGTTTCTATTCTTATTTGTGTAAGCCGTAAATTATTGATACAGTAATTGTTTGAAATATCTTTAAATTACATTTAAATAATAACATTTCATGACATTTATTGTAATATATTAACATAGTTTGTTAATAAAATTTATAATACAACACTTGCTTACTTGGTAAAGATAAATAATTATCTTTAACAAGGTTTTGCTTTACCATTTCAGGTCACGATCATGATTTCGACAAGAATTCTAACACTAAACTCCTTACTCCGTACGACTACTATTCAATCATGCACTATAAAATCAACCAGTTCTCCAAATTTGCCAGGTTGTACAACACTATAAGAATATTACAACCAGGTGTCGATGAGACGAAAGTTGGACAACGGGAATATCTTAGTGACAAAGACAAGGAAAAGATAACCATCTTATATCAATGCAAAAGAGCACTGAGGACATCATTCAACGCGAGTCATACAAACTTGCTGTCAGGTTTGTTAGCAAAAGGTCCAAAACCAAGTGATCAGAACACGGCTTTTGGTGATGTTGAGTTAAGTCAAAGTAATAATGTCAAAGTTAATGGCCTCACACCATCGGTACTCAACAACATAGACCAAGAACGTGTGATTACGCCGGTCAAACCAACAATACGTACAAATATAGAAGTTGTTAGTGAATCTGTTATGAATTTGTCATCACGAAAACAAGACACACCTATAAAGATGAATGGAACTGAAACAGCAGAAATTGGAAAGAAATGAAGTTCCATTCAAACTGATCATTATAAAAATGCTATTTATTTTGTGGCTTTAATTATGATTTACTATGCTAATTGCTACATTTAATGCAAAATGTGTGTAAGATTGAACGCGTACTAGTCGTTTATTTGACGTGCAAAGAATTTGTAAAAGAGAGTTATTAAGAAAAACAAAGATTTTCCTTCTTCCTGGTTCCTCTAATTTACACAGGCCCTATAGTGTTTACTTTGCAACGACACTAAATGGAGGCATGGAGGCTGCCGTTGAAGACAGATACAGTCGTGATTACAAATTGAGTTTACATTCTCCAAATATAGCACGAAAATCACGACAACGGTATCATTATGTGTTTACAATGATTTTAATTGGAAAAAGCAATTAGTAAGTTTGCGTCAACTTGGTATTAATTGACCGTTTCAAACCTATGTTTTGTCATTTTCGAATTTATCTGAAATAAAATGTAACAGATGGAATCTAAACATCATAAATCATTCAAAACTTTAATGTACTTTTAATAAAAAAAAATGCGATGCACGTAATGTATTTCAAAGTTATGACAACTTTGTTTGACATGGCTGCAAGTAATACATCCTTTAAAAACATACTGTTGTCTTTAAATTATTATGTCTTAACTTTAACAATGTGCTTGCAATTTTTAAATAATTTGATTTCTTATGTTGATGTTCTTATTAAGAGTTCGCTAGTGTACAAATATATGTTTTAGTTATTCTATTTGTTGATCTTTTTATTAATAACGCACATAATTTTGTTAATGTTTGTTATATGAAAATGATTTATTTAATAAAATGTTGATTATTATAATTATAAGTGTTAACGTTTTGAATAGAAAGTTATAGTTATAGGTAACTTTAAAACAATCTTTTTATTAGCGTTTATTTAATCTGTATTAGAAATGTGGAAACATTCTGTGTTAGAAATGGGAAAAACCTGTGTGTAATTAAACGGAAAAAAGAAAAACAAACTGATAAAAATTCAACAATTCTTTTGAGGCCGTACCAAAAATACTTCTTATAAATGTGACAAACGAATTCTGTTTCTTTTAGTCATATATTAAGGCGAATGCATAAATAAGTCTTATATGTATATATGTCATGCGTACACAGATATTATCAATCTGTCTCATAATATGTGTGTTTGTTTTTGTAAAACTAGCATAGCCGTGACGATAAAACTGTAATGCATCGTTTTGTCGTTAAGATATCATGAACAAAGTTTTCTCATATCCCAGAAGCCAAGGCAGCCGGACACATGTCCTATATTATTTTGTAACCTATTTTGGACTCTTGACGAAATTAAAGTCAAGGATAAAGTCACTAGTTTTTTCCGGTATTAATGTCAACAAAGCGATTATCTTATTATGTGAAATTACTATTGTATCAATTTGATAATAACATAAGACTTGGTTTTAAATCTAACAGATTATATAATCTATTCTATCAAGATGGAATTGTACGCATGTGGTTTTCTTTTGTTAATCAATCCCAGCTACCTTGGTAAAACCATTGTCATCTTCCACTGGCAATTCAAATTCACTGTACATACGTACGTACGTACATACGTACATACGTACATACATACATACATAGAATAACATGTGTTTTTCCGAGGCATGTGGTTATTCTAATGGATGTTTTGTAATGCTATTAAAAATGCACGGTGTAATTAAACATTATAAAGTGTAAATTTTATCATTGGTCGACCAGGGACCATATGATTTTATCTGTGGACGTCACCGAACCCCTCCCCTTTTTCATATAAGAGAGTTAGCAATATACGGTGAAGAAAAATCGGCTGTGTTTCTTTCTACCCGACGTTATTCTTTAAATTTTACTTTTTTTTTAAATATCGTTTATATACTAAGGAGGATTTTTTTTAAATCTTTTTTCCAATGTACACCTTGGATCAAAGGAAACTCAATATTTTAGCCTCAATCTTCTTGCCTCTCTTTATTTGGGGTTATATTTGCTGAAATAAATATAAAAAGAATTATCACCAACTCCGTGATTAAGAGAATACATAAAATGCAGGCCGTGTAACAATGCTATTTATTTTGCATGTTATTTCAATATTCATTAAATTATTGGGTGTTCTTTTATTTCAATACCGCGCACTTTTTTGCATACATTCAAACGAGTTGATACTATGGAATTAAATTCAAATCATTGTTGAATTTAAATTTGATTAGACATTTAAAAAGATTTAAATAAGCGGTCATTGAAACTGAAGTATATAGTGCACCTGCTTAGGACATATTAAAGAGAGGAAAGTGTTCTTCTTAAAATTCATAACAAATTAAAACATGTTTGCAGAACGTGAGCGCTTCAAAGGAATACGCGGAGTAATATCTGTTTAGCCGTGATTAAGACAGTTAAACTACAATGTTTTTAAGTTCTCTTTTTTTCGTTAATTTTAATAAATTGACAAATTGCCTATTAATTCGACAGACATTTGAAACCGTGTTTAATGTTTCATTCCAGATACTAAGTATTTGTACCGCAGGTTTCATTCATTTTAACGTAATTATGTAAAGTCCTCTCCTTTCAATCTTAAAAAGGGTGTTATCTGTCCTTTTGTTCGCACCAGTCAATCAACAAAACAGCTTAACAGGTTTATTTATTCACTTCAAATGGTATTTAAGGACAAGATATTTCAATCTCTACATGGAGTCTCCAATAGATATTTTACAGGGCCAAAGGGAGATGCACTTTGCGACATCCGATGATACAGTACAAAATGTAACCAAATTCCTTCCGAACCTAAACTTTAAAGTTCGTTTACCGACTATTTCGTTTACCGAATATTCAGTTGAGCTTGATTTAATTATAACTTTTCACTATCAGCTCAAAATACATAAATAAATTCATCAGCTTTACTTTTGTTTCATTAAACAGAACAGGACAGAACATAACAAAATAATAATTTCGTGGTATGCATTATACAAACAATATAAATCAAAATATAATATAAACAGTTATTTAGTATTATGCCTCCTTATTCATGCTTATTTTTTATAAAAATATTTCAGAATATATTTAAAAGTAAAATACTGTAGCCAACCAAGCGCAAAAGGCTCTTGCAATCCACGAAAATTACCAAAGAGAGGTCTAAATAAGCAAAGAATCCCTTTCTGCGTTAGTCACGCAGTAGAAACATGGTGATAAAAAGTGCAAAATCGATCTTTTATCGCACATAATATGTGCAAATTGAATCTTGATTTTTTTTACTTTTCTAAAAATCTTTTAGAAATTTTTAAAAAAAAATTCTCAAGTTTATTTTTCTTGAAATATTGAGGCTCATCCGGAGGTATGCAACTTTACTTGATCCACTTAAAATTGCCATGAAATTTTTATGCCCAGACTAGCCTTGACAACGATGAAGTTTGAGTCTATTATTTACGGATTATATTCGGCGGTTGTTAGGTTGACAAATTTCGGCCAAGTACGTCAATATTATGTCATTTTTTATTACGCAGTGAGTAGTTTTATAAATATAGTATCATTAATTTCTATTATTTATTTACATTTCTTTGCGAATGTTGTCAACAATAGTATTTTAAATGCTTAAGAGGTCATGTTAAGGTAATCTAGATGTAGCCTAGTATTCGGTCAGACATAATAAGTCACTAGGTCAATTCAGTCGCAATTCACGTTTCACTTTATACACATTCATAATATTGAAATGTTATTTTTGTTAATAAAATAATGATTAAAACGAGAAATGGAGAAAAAAAAAAAATTAATATAAATAAATAAATCAATCAATCAATCAATCAATCAATCAATCAATCAATCAATCAATCAATCAATCAATCAATCAATCACTCAATCAATCACTCAATCAATCAATTAATCAATCAATCAGTTATAGACGACCCGTTCTCGGCAATCAAATTAATGTTGCCGCGATTGAGAATCAAACTGATCAAAATGTTCGGCTAACGGTCACAGTTTAGGTAAATCATCGGGGTGAGTTTATAAGATTTAAGCTTATAAAGACTTTCATATATCTTAATTGTTAACACTCGTCAGGTACAGGTACTTGGAATAATAATATTGAACGCTAGAGACGCACTGGTTGCCTAACTTTAAAGATTGACCAGAATAAAAAAAACACTGGGAAAGTTAATATTCCGATGGACCTTATGTATTTTAAATGTACAAGTTGATATTAGACATTTAAACAAGAACAATGTCTTTTCGAAAGTGAAAAGTTTATTCCCCAAAAACAAACACCCGCGACTTGACTTAAAAAACTTGTGCCTTTTTATGAAACAAGTTTAAGATGTGCTAGAATTTCTTACAGAATTTAAAAATTCATTATATCTACTGTCTTACTCATTCTGCTATTACGTAAAGATTTATTTTGAATACAGATGAACAATGACAAAGGTATGTGCGTAAACAGATGGTTTTTTCTCTCTTTTGTTTGTTTACTCTTGACATTTCTGGTAATATTTCGGCGATCCCCAGTATTTGCTAATTCTTATTTCTTCCTTCATCCGTAATCCGACTATCCTAGATGATTTCTGAATCAGCGATGAGACCCAAATGACCATTATATTCACTGTCCGTGATCACTAAGAAATTCCGCTTCTGTTGAGGATCGTACCTTCCCCCACGAATTATAAGCGGGCAGGCACGTTAACAGAATGGATTTGGATTTCAAAACTAGAAAATTGCAATTCTTTTAAAGGAAAATACCAAAATACTAATTATAATACTAAAATAAACAGGTCTAAAATGGACAAGTATTTTAAATAAAGAAAACAACAGAATGCATCATTTTTAGCTCATCTGTCACAAAGTGACAAGGTGAGATTTTGTGATCACAATTCGTCCGGCGTCCGTCCGTCTGTCCGTCGACCGTCCGTAAACTTTTACTTTAAACGACATCTCCTTATCCAAACTTCAGAGGGATGTTCCTTTGGTGGTCACCTTTAAACATTAGTTCAAAGAATTTAATTCCATGCAGAACGCTGGTTGCGCATTTGAAGGAAAAAAACTTAAAAAAATCTTCTTAAAAAAACCCAAAGAGCTAGAGCTTAGACATTTGGCATGAAACATTTTCTAGTAAATGTCTACCAAGTGTTGTAATAAAAGCCCTGTGGTCAAAATTGGCTCCAACTTGGTGGTCATTGATGTTCCTTTTAGTAAAAACTTCTATGTATATGTATTTACTAAAAAATCCTTAAAAAAAAATAAAACCTAAATAGCTAGAGCTTAGGTATATAGCATGAAGCATCTTCTAGTGAGTGTCTACTAAGTTTGTTCAAATAAAAGCCCTGGGGTCAAAATTGGCCACCGGGGGTCGTTGATTTTCCTTATATGTATATAGTAAAAACAAAAAATATCTTCTTTTAAAAACCCAAATAGCTAGAGCAAGAAACAACTTCTAGTGAGTGTCTTCCAATTTTGTTCAAATAAAAGCCCTGAGGTCAAAATTGGCCCCCAAGGGATCGTTGATTTTCCTTATATGTATATAGTAAAAAAAAAGCTTCTTTAAAAAAAACGAAACAAAAAGAACAAATAGCTAGAGCTTAGATATTCAGCATGACACATCTTCTAGTTAGTGTCTATCAAGTTTGTTAAAAAAAGCCCTTGGATTAAAATTGACCCTGTCCCGGGCGGTCTTTCATTTTCCTTATAATGTATATAGTAAAAAACTTAAAAAATCCTCTTTAAGAAAACAACACAAAGAACTAGAGCTTTGTTACCACACGTGATGCTAAATACTATCAACATTATTATTTATGGTAACAGATCGTCCATTATGGACCACTTTACTTCAAAAGCAAACAAATTTTAATTGTGTATGACGATGCACCGCTCGTAGAGCTTCATTGACAAACTTAAATAAACGCCCTTTAAAGGTGTTTCATTAAAATATGAGATTCCAGTATTTTTAGTACCGAGCTTCACAAAATACTATTATTGAAAAAAAATACTGAAAAAACACAAACAAACAAAAACAACCCCAAACAAACAAAAACAACAACAACAACAAACAAACAACACCTCTGAAAAATATTTATGTTTTGATTTGCATTTTCCAAAAGATTCGGCAGTAACCACAACAATAATATCACCACTATAAAGATAGTATATATTAAAATTTTAAGGATATAAGAAGGTAGTAGACTGTCCATTACAATTTTCATTTCTTCATTTAAGAAACTTTAAGGTTAACATAGTACCTAAAAATGCATTCTGCTTAAGCCGGTGCTGGGGGGGGGGGCGAGGAAGGTAGCTTGCAGTTACTTCTACCGTCTATGAAAATGCTCAATTAAATTGAGTCTGCTACATTATCAATTTTGACGTGTTGGATTTTTTTTAAGGAATTCTGTTTTTATCTTTATCTATATAACTGAATAAATGTTATATAAGTATAAACATTTCAAAATTGCTTAGCTTCACTTCACCACACTGTAGAATATACTGATGTTCCATAATCTTTGTTCTCAGGATACAATATATTCGTACAACAAAATTCGAATTTAAGCTGGAAAAATGCTTTTAATTAAATTTATATCGACTCAGAGTTGTACTTCTTATGCAATTTTTTTTATTCATTCATTCTTGAATTGAATATGCACTCACTTTTTAAATTTGAATTTAAAAGAATTACAATGTTCTTTTGATTATATGATAATTACATATGATAATTACATGCCATTTAATAATTTTTGATATTGATTATAATTAAAATAAACAAGAAAAACTGATGCCTGTTACGATAACTTTTCATTCCCTACCGAATATTTTGAGACAGCGAGACAAACAATCGCAGCATCTTGGCTATTATTCATAATAGTTCTTATCCGAAGTTTGACGGAAAGAGCCGAGGAGATGCGATTGCGAGACAAACTGGGACGCGGACGATATTACAATAAACGGTAATAACATTCAAATTAAGGTCTAAGTCAATGATACTCAGCTTAACTATACAATGTGTACACTTATTATTACAGGAGTAGCATGAAACAGCGTTACAAGTATTCTTTCAGTAACAACCAAGAGGTCAAGTTGCTGTCATCTACTTGTCAACACCCCTGAAGATGACGCTAAGGAAAATCTTAACACTTTGACTACAAACTGTCCAATAATGGTTCGTCAACAGGCCAAATGTCTTAAAAACAGAATTTGATACTCCATAGAATGAATGACTAAGCAGATTTTGTATTGAAAAGTTTTAGTACAGGGTATATCAAATAGGTGTTGCATAAAATTCTTTTAATAAAATTTAATTTCGCTAAGTTGAAAAAAGATAGGTTAGGTAAATTATATAACTATTACAAATTATAACAAATATTTCCGTAATATTTATTTTCTTGCACATATTGTTTCAGATTTCATATTCATTTTGCTAGAACAGATAATGATTAAGGCTTTGTCACCATTATAAGACATTTGGCCTGTTAACGAGCCATACATTCCTGTACATCGGTGCTTTAAACCGTTAACGAACAGTTCCGAAAAAGGAATCTGTACAATCCAATAGGTTAGGAGCTTTAAGAGCAATCATCTGGATGTTGTTTGATACTTGTCAATTATCGTAGAAACATAGATTTGCAAGCTTCATGTCAGTTCATAAATATGCGCATGTAACTAACTCATGAGATAGAATATACCTGACATCATAATTGCTGTTGTTGATATGGAATATATACGAACTATAGAAATATCTTAAGTTTGTAAATATGCATATACTATGTTATCAATATTACATATTCACAAAAGTCATCATCATCACCACCACCACCATCATCATCATCATCATCACCATCATCATCACCATCTGCAGCAGCAAGAGTCACAACAACAACACAAATAGCTCTTATTTACTGTCTAGATTTGGTTTAAGAAAATCAACATCACATTCCAGTTTTCGTTTCCAATTATCATCAACAAATATTGCTTAAAACGCCTTTTAAAAATGGGCGCTTAGTCTATATAAACACTTATCTTTTATATACCTTGATCTATAAATGCTTCTAAAAACACATCAAAGGTTCGGTTTTTCAAAGCAAGCATCTTTTAATTTGTTCTCCGTAATATTAGCCGGTTTTAGAATTTCTATATCCTTATATTTATAAGTAAAAATGTCCGAAAGAAAAAAGGAACCTCTTAAGACGGGCAGACAAACATTGAAGTTGTGAAATGTCACACGACGTGCCTAAGGGAGGCGGGTGATTGATTTAGCTACTAATTAATGTCGAAGGTATCTAAACACATTGCCCGCATCAATTGTATGGGTGGTTGAATAGAAAGAGGGCGGGTGGTATTTACAAAAAGGCACTTATGTCGGTCTATCTTGATTGACAGTGTCGTATCTGCTTTTGTTTGGCTACGTAACATGCTTAACAAAGTAAGGCAAATGTTTAATGCGAATATATAAAACATATAAGTTAAAGGAAGCAACCAAATTAGACTGAGTATTTCTTAGAGAATACATATGAAATAATACTTATGCAGTTTTGTTGAAAAATATCATTATTTATATTAAAAAAATATCTACAATTTAAAAAAACATCTATTATTTAATTTAATCTGCGGAAAAGAGAAGAGTCAATAACAATAACAATAACACAAAAAAGAAGAAATAAATCACAGACAAAATTATGGAAAATTATATAATTTGAAATTACAAAGTTGAAAAAAAACTGAATTGATTATAACTCACAGATGAGAAAACCTGAAAGTGATAATACAAAGATAATGTGATTTTAAAAAGTAATTAAGTAATAATAAAGGGAAACCGTTATATTCCAAATGTAAAGACACAGACATGGAACTTTACGCAAAACAAAAAAGTAGTATTTTTATATGGATAACAGTGATTCTGTTAAATTGCATAGAAGGTTAGTATATCTTATAGTTTTATAATATACCTGCACTGTTACATAGGAAGAGATAGCTTGACATTAACGAGACTTGGACAAGCGAGTTTGTGTCTTGGTTTTGATAAAGTTTAAATTCACAAGTTTATGATGTACCTTATTTTTAAATTTTGCGCTTAATTCCAAAAAAATAGTATAAAGATAAAATAACTCTATTTATACTTTTTTGTTAGAATCCCTAATTTTTATTGGTGAATATTTTGTCTATAGAAATTCTTTTCAACTCTGTCATATAACTATAGGCATACAAACAAGCTACAAATAAGCCGTGTCATGACAAAACCAACATAATGGGTTTGCGACCAGCATGGATCCAGACCAGCCTGCGCATCCGCGCAGTCTGATCAGGATCCATGCTGTTCGCTATCAGTTTCTCTACTTGTTATAGGGTTTGTAAGCGAACAGCATGGATCCTGATCAGACTGCGCAGATGCGCAGGCTGGTCTGGATCCATGCTGATCGCAAACCCATTATGTTGGTTTTGTCGTGACACGGCTCAAATGTCAGGTCCTTCTTTGCTTAACATTAAAAGTTAAAAATATTAAAAATGTTTTTGATTGAAACACAAGTTGATAAATACTTCACAATATGTCTGGTAATCTACACAACTCTGTGTGGTAAATTTACTCGTTTTTTAATGTGTAACTCTTCGTGCTTTTGAATTTTATATTATATTCCATAAGATAAATATAATGCGTAACTCTTCGTGCTTTTGGATTTTATATTATATTTCATAAAATAAACATTAAAGTAGAATCTATGTTTCACACTTAATTTTATATCAATATTCCTCCGAATATTTCATGTAACGCTTAAGTGATAAAAAGAGTGGGGCAGTCTTTTTTTTATATTTTAGACTGTTTTTATAAGTTATCCTAAACATTTGTCATTATGAATTATTGGTCAATTTCCGTACACTAGCATAAAATTATCATCAAATAGATAAAAAAATAAAAATAAATAAAATAAAATAAAATAAAATAAAATAAAATAAAATAAAATAAAATAAAATAAAATAAAATAAAATAAAATAAAATAAAATAAAATAAAATAAAATAAATAAATAAATAATCATGTCAATGTATTGACCTGCAAGTTGGTATACTAAATAGGTACTGAATGAGTTACTTTACACACTTATATGACAGCATAATTGGAGGTGACTGCCCACGACCCATAACTCTTACATATATTTTGACAGAATTATGGCCTTTTTTTAACTTTATTAACTCATTATCAAGGCTTTTGTTTTACTATCAAGCACTGAAAGCCAACAACGGAAGTACCGAGGACTCTCATTTGAACAGATCACCAAAATGTAAAAGAGGCCACTGTTTAGTAGGCATGCATTAGTAGTACTCGTTTTATACTGTGAAAGGTCTCTATTTCGTATTGTACCAGGAATCCGACACCATGTATCTTATTTATATATAGGCAGAGCTGACACGTCCGTAATGATTTTTTCCAATGCCTTGGACATAATTAATTTTATCCCAATTAAACGATATCTAAACTTTTAATAAGCAATTGCCAGCAATAAAAAATCATGTTTGTATAAGACATTAAAGCATCACAGACCCGTTACCAAATCTAACAAAAAATTGCTTGCTAGTAAAAAAAATAATAAAATAATACATATGAGCTTGCTTTAAAGAAATTTTAAATTGGTCCTGAAGTGTAACGCTGATGAATGTGAACATGTGAATGTTTTTGTTTTTTAAAACACAAAGTTAATCGTGTCAGTTTGCAGTAGATCATAGGTTTTATTCAAAAACTGCTTTAATAAGTCACTCTAACAAGGTTGGTGAAATTACCTTTTATGTTGTTTATTTGTATTCGTTCCAGGGAGACCAACGCTTGTGGAATGGGATATTCACGAGAATCAGGTACTTGATAATTTATCATTTCTTCATATTGTATTGCACATCGTATAAGTGAGAATTTTCAAGAAGTTTTCATCAACCTTTATAAACATTCGTTAAAATTCATCAACTTTCTTATCTTTTTTTTTATCTTCTGTTAAATTTTAAAAGCGTTTATGTAGCCAGGATTTTCTATTACTCTTGGTCACACACCATGCTTGCTTGATTTTTTTTATATAACACGGAAAGTGACAAAAATAACGAAATGATATACGAGTCTAAGACGAATTCAATATCTGAAATGTTGTATGATTTTAATGTATTTCAGTAGAATTTGTATTGAAATAACCTTGTTTTCCAAAACTTAATGAAGAACAATACGATAGAAATCCGATGCTTAAAGTGACATTATGCAATTTATGCTCATATTTCCATACTCAAGTTAAGCTGAATTGATTTTATATTTCAAAAGATTAACTGTTTAAATGGTGTTTGACCAACAGTTGATATTGGAAAATATTTGGGATAAAATTATAAATCTGCCTAAAATATAAAAAGACTGCCCCACTCTTTTTATAAACTGAGCGTTAGAGGTAAATTCTAATAGATATTCACAGAAATTTTATTTGGATCTGTGCACTTTTTATTGTTTATTGGAGCTGAATTATTAAATTAAAAGGAATTATGGCAAAATGAAAACTTATTTTGATATTCATCTGTTCACTCACTATATACCCTTGGATGGGCATAATGTCACTTTAAAGAAAAATATTTTTCTAAGTTATATTGTAGAAAAAGACCATATTAATTTGAAATGTGTAACTTGTTGGGCACACGCTTTTTATAACCTGGGGACCATACGCCGCTTTTCATGGAATGGCATGGAAGTGTCACATTGAAGGTTCCATGATAACCGCCGTATGAACACATCTGCGGATGTTTCTAAATTCAAAATTTTACTATTTCATGTTTAAATGTTGAATTCTGCTTAAGCCGGTGCTAGGGGGCGTGGACGGTAACTTGCACTTTCCAGTACCGTCCATGAACAGGCTCAATCAAATCGAGCCTGCAACATTTTAAATTTTGCCGTGTTGGGCTTTCTTTAGGGATTCTGTATTTATCAATTTTGTTAAATTAATCACATATTGCTTTCACATTTCTTACATACCTTACAAGAATTATTAAATGTTTTGTTTTGTAGCCATTGATTCAAACGATGATGACAGCGGTCACAATAAATACAAATACTTGGTTAAATGGAAAAATCCCATATATTCTGGACCAAAGTATAAGTAAGAATTCATTTTACCGTTTCTAATGACAAGATCTCTGTTGTAAATATTAAGTTAGTGCATGTGTTTTAGATATCGACAAACAGCAACAAGCAACATATGTTTTATTTCCTCACACATTGTTAAAGGCACATTTATCCACAAATTTTACTTTTTTCTCTCTAAGAAAGAGAAAACACGAGTTGAATTGCATTTAAATAATAATTTTTGAACATGTCAAATACTTAACACATTCAGAAAGTAGCACTGAATGTGAATTATATGTCATAATAATAGCAATATGTAAACAAAGTAGTAATTTGACTTCCATAAACAATACTAAATCTCTGTACAACTGCACTTATTGCCAACAAGAAAAAAGAGGAAAGGATGGTTTATGTAATTGGCCAATGAGTAACTGTATATTACATGTATAAGCAATTTGTTTCACATGCTTCTTAGGAGAAATGAATGATTATAATTGTACAAAAGTTCCTGATTTTGGTTTGAAATTTTTCGATTATTTTCTAGCACTGTCATTAACACTAAGAAATGTCTAAATAATCTCTAGCTATCATTATCAATTATCTTGTTCTTTTACGAATGTATGACTTTTGAATTAAAGCAATAATTGCACATTATACATTTTGATAAATAATACAACTTTACATATTTTCAGCAAGAAACAAAAGCGCTGTTGTATCTTTAGTGAATGCTATGCAAACGATTGAAACTCTGACAAACTCTTGTATAGACTTCTTTCCCAGAGCATCTAGCAGTTATGATTATATAAATATAACTGCTGTAGATTCCGAGTAAGTATATTTGAGCCGCGTCACGACAAAACCAACATAGTGCGTTTGCGACTAGCATGGATCCAGACCAGCCTGCGCATTCGCGCAGTCTGATCAGGATCCATGCTGTTCGCTTACCAACCATATTACAAGTAGAGAAACTGATAGCGAACAGCATGGATCCTGATCAGACTGCGCGGATACGCAGGCTGGTCTGGTGCCATGCTGATCGCAAATGCACTATGTTGGTTTTGTCGTGACGCGGCTCATTTCAAGCCATTTATTGGCATTTTTTTTATAAAAGTAAACAACCAACAAGAACTCTATGTTAAAATAATTATATTTAACTTTTGACTGTTATCTTTTGAATTTGAAACATAAGGTAAGTAATATTTGCAAAATAGCCTGGAACGCTATATACTATCGACGTACTGAATGTTCTTACTATGTATGCATTTAGTTACAAATTGTTGTTAACTCGATTATTTACATATTGTGTAAAGCAGACAGATTTAACGTAAATATTACATTTTTGTTAAACTGTTTCAAGATGTTCATATTCAAAACACGCATGACCGCACATTACGAAATATCCCAAATAAGTCGGTGTTAGCGATGCGCCGATAATACAAAGTTGGAGAATTCCATTCACTGAATTACATGTCAATTTGGACAACTTCTGTAGCAGACATATTGCATTGCTTATTCAAGAATGGTTCTGAAATTTGTAATATTAAGCAAAAGAAATAAATCTTTAAAGTAATTCCATTCAGGTCCAACAGCTTAAAATATAAAATGTTCAGTACTAGTAATAAATACATCTTGATACTTTAACATACATGTACACATTTATTTTATATGGAACAATTCTTATTCAAGAAAGTGAATAAAATTGGTGGTAGCTAGATATGTCGGACTTGAATCACAGAGCTTTACTTAGATTTTAATTATTTTTGCATGGCTCTGTAACAGTTCACAATACATATCTAAACGAAAGAAATAGTTAAAGGGAGGTAAACCGTATTGAACCATTTTTCATCATGAATACGTGTTTATACTCAATGTCTACTTTTGAAATGTTATAAAGTGTCCCTTTCTTGTACTTTTTGGTAGTAGTATAGTAAAAATTTCAGTTTGAAAAGGAACATACTAATTACTCTTATTGCAAAGGAAATGTACAACAAGATTGATTCTGTTAAAGATTATTCATTTTATTGCTTTACTTTCAGATGCTACAGCTCTGTAGGCCGTAAGACCGGCGGACAAATTTTAAATCTCGGCCCGGGTTGTTTCACAGAGCAAATCATTTTACACGAGCTTTTACATGCGTTGGGGTTTTGGCACGAGCATAGCAGGACCGACAGAGATAACTATGTTGATATAAAATATAACAATATAATAGACGGTACGTATTGTTTTCATTTTATATATGGTCCCTTGATCTACGATAAAAATAAAAGTATTCCGATTAAAGTATTGGAAGCAATAAGCGACAAAAAGAACGTCCGTTAAGTATCTCTTCTTGTAACTTGGATATAAAATAGATAGAGGCGGGAATTTTGGTGGCGGTAAGGTCACTGATTGTTTAGTTTCTACTTATGTTATCGCATTTTCTATTCACTTTTGCCTTCATTTTGCGATTCAGTCTTTACATGGATCAAAATTTGTCAAATTTCAAGTTACCGGCAATTTTCGGTGCTATGTATTTAATTGTATGACTGTGAGCATGAATGGTATCAAAGCGCTGAAAGGATCTTATAGCAGGGACTTGGGGTAGGGAGATAGGAGTTCACTCAAGGTGGTGATAGTATCCGGTTACTCTATTAACCATCCCTGCGACAACACAATGTTTTTTTCATTTGGCAGTCATGATATTTTATGTACAGATATATATACATGAAGTATCATTGTTGTCGGTGTATTGAACTGTCGTCTGGTCTTTTGATTGTTCAGTGTGAATACGATAGCAAGCTAAAATGTTTATTTTATGTATGTTATATAATATTTTTTAGGAGAAGAGTCTAACTTTAAGATACGAAGCGACTCAACTGGAGTGGAATCAGCGGTGAAATATGACTATTTCTCACTACTACATTACAAGCGCAACCAGTTCTCTAAATTGCCTTCGTATTGGGATACCATAGTTCCAAACGCTGCCCATTCTTATGTTGATAGAAACAAACTTGGTCAAGGAAAAACATTGAGTGAATTAGATATCAAAAGGATAAAATGGCTTTACCATTGTAGTGGTAAGTAGTGTAATATTTCCACATAACTGCCTTAAATTTATTATAATAATTTATAATTTTTATATATAATATTTTAAAATGACTAATCCTTCTTTGCTTGATGTCGCCAATGGATAAACATTTAGGAATTATAGGATATGAGTATACATCGTACTACAGTATAACAAAAAATATAACATTTGACATGCTATTTAGAACTATGCTGAAACTAAATAGACTGAATTTTGAGTTTATTGGGTCTTCGAACTAAGAATGTCGTAATTATTTGTATTATAATCTTGTATTACGTAAAAACTTCCAAACTGACTGAGAAGAAGACAGTAATACCTACCGTTATTTTGGGGTTAAAAGTTCGAATTCCCCATGTTTTACCCAAACAAACTATCCTTGAAATGACCTAGATGATCCTAATTGTCAGTAAAATGAAAATATATCATTGCAAAATTTGAATAAAGCAACAACAAAAAACTTTTGTTGTTTATTTGAGTGAATTGTATTCCGCATTTATTGTACAAAACAGATGGATCGTCTCACATAGATATAATGCCAATACAATCCACGTGTCCACTACCGGACTTCGAGTACGTGGATGTAAGTCCAAGGAAAAGCACATATTATAACGGCGAGGCTGTAAAGTTTACCTGTAAATCTGGCAGAACTCTCATTGGAGGAGACCAAAGTACGTGCATGTCTGGAGGAATTTGGTCCGGTGCAAAGCCATACTGCATAATAAGTAGGTACATTACTTTTAAAATGCAAGACATTCTTTATTAAATGATTATTATTGTATTGTATATGTCTATAGTCATATCAATGCTATAGACTATATCAAACTTTAAATAATAATAATAAAACATGAATATAAAAGTCTAAACTGCCATCTTTTACCAGAAGTTGTGTAAACTAAGCTTGCATTCGTTGTATCAGCTCGAATTTGTTTACACCAGCACTTGTGTTAAAGATCCTGTAACACAATTTTTTATGGTTTTATATCATAAATATTATGTACAAATGAAGATTTATCAATATAGTTCCAAAAAGCACAATTTGTAAATTATTACCGAATTTACAGTTTATGTTATTAAAGCGGGGTAATAAGAAATTCATTTACGTCAAACTTTTCAATAAGAAATGAATGCATATATTTTAATGATTACATATAATGTTGACAAACATTTGCAGTACATATTTTACATATTCTTCGATGTTTGAAAATTGTTTTAGAAGCATAATTATAAACATATATAAAATTTCTCTTAAGTGCGGTAACAACATTAATTACAACATTCATGATCTTTAACTCAGCTGGCATTCGTGTACCAGTAGGAATGTTATGTAAGCTTGTAAAAGTATTAGTTTCCCAAAAGTTGTGTAAGCTAAGGATACATCCGTTTACTTTGGTTGTGGTAAATAAGCTTACTTTCGTTTACAATCTAAATTGTAATCAAGACCTGCATTCGCTTAATGTGGATATTGCATTACTTGTTTATTATTGCAAAACTCGTTTTTATTGCAAAACTGGTTGTAACATAGGTCTACAATGGTAATTTCTTTTTTCAAATATTGGTAAAACAATAGAAATCTATAATTTGGATTTTTTTTTATAAATATTGCTTGAATAAAGGCAAATAAAGTCCTTAGTGATTTATTATGAACTTCACATGGTGAATAATAATTTCGTTCTAGAATACTTCATTATCTGCTTTGTAAATGATCATGTATAATACACTTCGTGATATGTTGTTATGTCTGATACTAAAAAATATCAATTTAATTATAGACCCATTCACTTTAACAGCAGTAGTGTTAAGCTTACATTCGTTTACTTATACCCAAATTAATTATATTTTTTATTATAACTTACAATGTTAAGCGTATGTATACCTATGAAGTAATTGTTATTTATATTAAATGTTAGGTTCTGCAGATTTTATCTATTGTGACATGAAAGATGCATGCTTAAATGGAGACTCGAGCTCACCATCCAGTAGCTGGATACAAATTTATTGGCAAAAACATCCGGAGACAACTTTTCCGAAAATAAGCCCTGCAACAGATCACACTACCCAAACCAAATCTGGTGAGGTTTTATTTTAAGAAGATAAATACGTGACTTACATGACTTATTTTTACTTATCTCTTAATTGTAACATGAAATTGTACAGTCGACTCCACTTATGACGAACTCGCTTATAACGAATTATCGTTTAAAGCGAACTAAATCTGACATGTCATTTCTGTTCGTGCCGTAAAAGGAACAATTGGCAATAGTTTAAAATTATCCTTCTCTTAAAGCAAATATCCTGGAATCGATATAAGTTGTTGAGTAGTCTAGTAGATGAGGTGAATAATAATATCTGTCATATTTTGCGATTCGGATCGGAATATCTGTCCTGAGGTGACCCGCCCATTGGGCGGTAACGAGGCTTGCCGAGTTACCGCTCATGGGCGGGTGACCGAGGGACGGATATTCCGATCCGAACCGCAAACATATGTCAGATATTTTTTCTTGCATATTCTACCATATTCCATTATATTTTAATTCTTTATCTTTATTTTCAATGAAAATTTATATCATTACAACCGTAACTACTTTCATTCAACAGCGTATGAATTACAAAATCATTCATAACGGTAAAATGACGTCATCTTTATCGTGCCATTGTACAGCACGCGACTCATCTGGAACCCCCATGCCAGATGAAATTTCCGGCATGGGTAAAACTAACGGAAACGCCAGTCTGATATGCAAGAATAATAATATCTGTCATATTTTGCGGTTCGGATCGGAATATCCGTCCCGAGGTGACCCGCCCATTGGGCGGTAACGAGGCTTGCCGAGTTACCGCCCATGGGCGGGTGACCGAGGGACGGATATTCCGATCCGAACCGCAAACATATGTCAGATATTTTTTCTTGCATATTCTACTATATGCCAATATATTTTAAATTCTTTTTCTTTATTTTCAATGAAAATTTATATCATTACAACCGTAACTACTTTCTTACAACAGCGTATGAATTACAAAATCATTCATAACGGTAAAATGACGTCATCTTTATCGTGCCATTGTACAGCACGCGACTCATCTGGAACCCCCCATGCCAGATGAAATTTCCGGCATGGGTAAAACTAACGGAAACGCCAGTCTGATATGCAAGAAATCTGATTCTAAACCGCTCGAACCGTACTCGGGTCACGACCAAGTGAACTCACGTGTCAACAGTACTGTCAAGTTGCAGGAACGGGACTTAAAAATATTGATATAAGTTTTACAAAAACTTGTTTCATACTCGAGCTAACATCAATATGCTTTAAGTTCGATAACTAAAAGAGTTTAAGCGTATCTTCTTCTATGTTACAAGAAGTATGTATTTGCTGCTTGTTTTTAACTAATATAAATGTATTTTAATTTAATAAGGTAAAACACTTGAATGAGGCCAAGTGTAGGGGTCTAGAAATGTATTGATATAATCTGACGGAAATTCTTTCTTTAACAATCAACCTGAAATACACTTAGAACTAGCATATTATTCTTTCTATTTGCAGGGAGATATTTGTATATAGGATCAGAGGTGGGCGAACTGAATAGAGCTTATCTATTGACACCGCCTTTACAATACAATGCATCGGGTTGTTTGATGTAATATATATTGTTTAAAATAAGATATGATATAAATATTTCTATATAAACATTTTTAAAGTTCTATTTTTTTGCATAATTAAAATGTAATGCTGATATGAGCTCTGAAAGTGGATAAGAATATCTACATCCTTTTCTCCCTAATACTTTGAGTATACAAAAGTTTAACACAAACACATTCATTATTGCAAATATCGTGAAAAAGCCATCCCTTGAGTCCGTTTGATTAAGTTTGTAAAAGTGGAAGAATGAAAAAAGTACAACATCCCTCCAGACCCCCAAGCACCGGCTTGAGCGGTACTCAATCTTCAGAACTTAATGCCATGGAATCAATGATTCCAAAGGACCAGACAAATATAACAACACTGAAGTGAAGTACGGGGCAACTTTTTGCGGCTGCCACACGGCATTTGACACCTGTTGTTTGCAAGCCATGCAGTTAAACCTTGTTCCTTTCAACCTTGATCATTATAAAACATATTGTACTTAGTACCTAATGGTATAAATATCTAGATCTTCCTTTTTTCTATGGCAGAAAATTAGTGATAAATGAATTAAGGATATTTTGCTTCCAAACTTGTTAACTTTTTCCGCAACTCCACAATCTAATGCACTAACAGTAGTACAATTCCAACACAATTTGATACAAAAGTTGTTACTTTACTTTATGTATATTTCATTTTCCGTAGCAATAATTCACAATTTCATGTCGCATTGTACTATTCTAATTTCGTTCTTTTTTTTTTGTATAATATAATTCCAAGTTTTATTTGAAAATCAGGTTTTACTACAACATGTATGGTAAATACAAAAACTCGACGTTGCGTGTGTTAATACAAGGGAGAGAAGTGTGGTCTAACTCAGCCTCGACAGTACAAAATAAATGGGCAAGGGCGACAATCCAATTCACACCAGCATATCGATACTCTGTAAGTTACACTGTAATCGTTGGTTAATTTCACATTTTTTTCAAGCAGGAGTGTCGCTGCTATTGACCTATTCTACAACTAGTGTAGAAATAAAGAAATGTTATTATATAGATGAAGGCATCGCAACTTCCCTTCCTCGCCCCAGGCAATACCATTTTTGTAACTCATGAGTAAAATAAAATATAACTTTCCACGTATTTTCTGGATTTAGTTCTACATTAACTATATTGGCATGTCATAGTAACTGCTAGTATATGGAGAGATACACACGTATACAAAATATCTACAGATGAATTATTTTGCGACTGGAAGACAATAGAAAAAGACAAACACTTAAAATTTTGATTGGATTAAGAATAATTTGAAGGCTCTTTCATTCATTCTCTGCAACAAGATTTAAAACAACAGTGGTCAGTGACAAGCCGTACACACTTTCAGAGGCAGTGAATATTATGACCTGAACATGGGAGCTCAGTTGTTTAATTTAACATCGGCCTATCCGTTCACATACTACAATTGCTAAACAATGTCGCTTGTATATATAGCTTGAATATACAACTTGTATATAGTAATTTGTATATATCTTTCTCACTTCTTATTTTAGTATCGAGCTTTATTCATAGCAGAGAAAGGACGTCCTCAACTTGAAGCCACCGTCGCCATTGATGACGTATTTATGGGTCCATGTCATGACGTCAAAAATTATGCACGCTCCATAGACCAAATAGATTCCAAGCCACGTGAATACGATTAACAATTATATCAAATCAGAAATGTTTACAATATTGACGATTCATGAGTGTTGATTTTATTGTTGATAACTTATGAAATATATACTGAAACGAGAATTGCGGGAAGTGCATATAAATGAAAGTTTATTATGCCCACTTTGTAATAAGATGTTATTTATATGAATTGTTGAAATGCTTGTTACATGTATATTATTTTGGTTTTGCAGTAAATATATTTAAAAAGTTATAAAAAATACTTTGTGATAATGTAAAAAGAAATATTTTTTTGCATTTTTGTAACAGACGGTTTAGAAAAATTAAAATTAGATTGATTTAAAAAGTGGATACGTAAATGTTATTATAAAGTTATAGATATTAAAATACGTTTTATATATTTAGATATAAGTATTTTGGGTATTTCTAGACGTTATTTTTGTTTGTTTTGTCTTAATTGTGTGAAAAGTGAGCACAATGTATTTCATGCTCACAGACAATGTCCTTTCCTGGGACAGATATTTAAAAAGTTTTGCCAAAAATAATGAATTCTGAATGCTGTAGACTTTTATGTTCTTCAAATATTTCACATTTTATTTTGATTAGTATTTTATCTTCATGCATAAATGTATGTCGGTTTAAAATGTTACGTGTTAAGTAGAAATTACAGAATTTGATTAAATAACTATTAAACATAAAAAATTCTAAGAGAACTCTTTAATTTTGTTAATACTAACTTACTTTTAACTTTATTATTTATTTATTACTTTTTCCAGATATTTATTAACATTTTTTGTTGAAGCAATAATATATAAAACTATCCAAATGATACATTTTCATTGTTTTTATCAATATCTGGGGTATTTATGGATAAATGTCCCCGTTGTAGACTTATCTACTTTAAAGCTTTACAACATAATACGTTTTAGATACAAACATATGGTTATTTTTCTTATTGTCAACAGTCATCTTTTAACTGTCGACTTGCAATTTT
The DNA here is from genome assembly GCF_026571515.1 of Ruditapes philippinarum. NCBI lineage: Eukaryota > Metazoa > Mollusca > Bivalvia > Venerida > Veneridae > Ruditapes > Ruditapes philippinarum. Next base: position 294 of record NW_026866144.1, on the reverse strand, counting down.
CCGATAACACCTTTTTGTATTTATTTTTGTATTCTGTTGTGTTTTTTTTGAATGATTAATACCTATCAGACACGTGTACTTACTTAATAGCTTCATTCACGCACATTCATATAATATGTTCTACCGTTATTTTAGTTTTGCTCTGAAGTTTTGCCGTTAAACTTTGTATAAGAGAACTTTTTTTATAGCTTAATATGGTATAATCATGTTTATTTCCATAAAAATTTAGTGTTTATGATTTTTAATTTGCGTATAAGTGAAAAAATGGAAAGAGGTCTTCAACTCTACATGATC